>NC_089584.1:102968764-103248764 GCF_019320115.1 Miscanthus floridulus
TCTGGATGGTCCGCCATTTGCCGGCGCCGTGCTTGCGCACGCCGGCGCGGAGCGCATCCTCCTCTTCCGACGTCCACTTCTGCTTCGGCGCGCCCATAGCTTGTTCTCCTCCTCGCCTCGCCCCTGGTCTCTACTCTCCTGCGTCCAAACTAGCCGACGCAGAAACCCTAATCCACTTCAACAAATAGTTTTCCTATTTTCCGCCCTTGACCTTTTATTTTATTTAGGGCGTAATTGGGACGGAGTCTACAGACCGCGCGGTATGGGAAACGCGGCTGTCCCACCGTGGCACGGGAAACGCGGCCGCAGTTCATTTTTGCGGTGCGCTTGCCGGTTGCAGCGAAAACAATTGGCGCGGTTATGCGCTTGTTTTAGCCGCCACCACAGGAAACGCAGACACAAACACACCCTTAATTTAATGTGTATATATTTTTTTGGAGGGCATCTTTTATATTCAAATGTGTGTCAAGCTTCGGTTCATATTTTTACAAGGATTCTTCTTAAAGCTTACCGTTGTCTTATTGAATTGAACGAAGAAAATAATAATATCTTCTGCTATCTTATTAATACTTGCAGATATGTCCGTGCATTGAAACCGAACTCGACACAAATTGTTCTACCTTATGCTGCGTGAGTCATGAGTCCGGGTCATATACGAGATATAGAGCGCGCGACCCAATACGTATTGGAATTAGACCTTATATTCATCATCTCTAGACACAAGTTGCTTTAACTCGTATGTGTATAGGTGATAAGTCTAGGTCAAATGAAAAAAAAGGTATTCAGTAGATGAAATAAACTCTCCATTGGTAGGGTGGTTAGTGAGAGGTAAATAAAATAAATAAAGTATTCTTTTGGCTCTTTAGTATTATACGTATAGATTTGGTAACAAAAGAAGTATCTACGTTGATTCTTTAAAGTCTAGAAATTACAATATTAGTCAAAGAAAAATCTATACCTATATATAATATTAAAAAGATAAAATTTCTCTCCGCTCGTTTTTGTCTACCTCCTCCTAACTATTTGGATAGTGGAGAGTTTCCTGTCGTATCTCAGTTTGTGACCCTAGACTCATGACTCGCATTCATACGAGTTAGGACCCGCATCTAGCAATGATGAATATGGAGTCCGATTCTGATATATATTGGGTCACGCCCTACGTATCTTATATGTGAACCGGACTCATAACCTACGTCTAAACAAGTTAGAACAACTCATATCTAGTGATGATACAAAGTCTTGTTCCTATACTATTAGTTCCGTTGCAAGGCATGGGTAGGTTTGCTAGTAAATTAAAGTACCATCTACATGCCAATAAATCACTCTGCCATTATCATGAAAATTAACCTAGAAATACCCTTCTATCACTGTGTTAACAATTTCTTTACGTTTCGTCCCGTGATTAAATCTTTTTCTTGGAATAAATGGAGATTAAAGTTAGCAACTGAAATTATATTTTGATATCAAATATAACAAAAAAAACTAACACACAGTTCAATATGAGTTTAAAAAATAAACATAGAGAAAGTTTACATGATAAGACCCTACCTAGAGAAGTTGTAATCTATAGAGCTAGTGCTAAAAACTTTGAACTTCAAGTAGCAAACATACATGTGTGTTGTAAATTTGCATTGTTACGTGGTTATCTGGATGACTTGAGACCCTAATTTATTCAGTGATCACGTCATACATTTAAATTCTCCAGAATCAAACTCCGTACTATGCATGTACGCATGCTACTCTAACTCGCATAAGTATGAGAGATTTAGAGATTTATCAATAATCGTGACATGCTTTCTAATTTGTTTTGGGATCAGATTCCTCACCTTGCATGAAAAACGCGTGAGAGGATGGCGGACCATGGAAACACTTCATATTCCAATTTGTTTTGGAATCGAACTTCACAAGTCATGCTTGACACACTACTCTAACTAGTACTAACACAGGAGAGAGCGATCTGTTAGATCCCCATCAGACATTTGTAAGCGATGAAGGACGAAGAAACTCTCGACTTTTTAATATTAGTAGGGACAGATATATGGTGATGAAAATGGACAATGGGGAGGCCATTAATATACAAAGAAGGGTGTAGAAGTGAATTATAGGGACACTATGAGTTGTTGTACCGAGTTTAGGCTCGTGTATATTGCTCAAGGTCATGAAACCAACCAATAAAGAGAGATACAATTCACATATTACTCGTGGTTGAACAAGTACTTATTATGACAACAAACCATAAAGAAGCCATTGATTTAGAGTAGAAAATGAGAGTAAAAACAATGAGAAGAGTTCATGCTAAGTTGTATAAAATGAAGGATACACTCTAGCCGCCAATTGCAGAGGTCACCTTGCTAGTTCTTATAATTCATATTTGTTTATTATAATCGGATTGGCTCTTAGGTGCCATCTTGCACCCCCCTGATTCATATAAATAAAGAACAAGGACCACGGTCATAAAGAAAAAGGAAATGTCAAACTAAATACTTTGCTTAAAAGAATAAACCTCCCTTGAAGAGATCAAAGAAGGAAGCAGTGTTTTCCTTTTACGCTAAGAATGAATGAAACCTTCAAGAGAATGAGCGTATACTGATGATCTATCCATAATTAAGTCTACTTTCGAAAGGCCAAATGGCCCAAGAGTGGGTAGATTGGTCTCTAAGAATTTAAAATGCAATAAACTTAGTCTATACAAAAACTACTAGACTCACTTGAAATTTGGCGTCTAAGACTAAAAAGACCATGCTAATTATTTCAGTACCAACATAAAAACAACATGTCATGTCGATTATATAGGCTCCTGAAAGGATTTAGATGGTTATAAGGGGGTGAATATCTTATTAAAAATTTCTCTACAAATAAACAACACTAGAGCGAAGTGGTTAGAACAATAGAATAACCCTAATAGCAACTAATTTGCCTAGCCTAATTCCAACCAATGCAAGCCTCCTAACAAGTCTAGTAGCAAAATTACTCTACTACTAAAACACTCAATCACACAAAGGAGGCTAGCACTAATCCTAGTTGACCTAAACAAGTAAAGCAACTAAACTAGCTACTCTACAAGACCGAGCTTCAGCTCAGATGGCAAAGGCTTGCGGTGTGCAGCCTGCCCACCACGGTTCGTACCTGGTGCTCACTAAGACTTATTCCCAATAATCTGTAGCCTCTCTCATGTGGAGCCACAAAGGGATAATGATACGTCCGTCACCTATGGAGCCATGGATGGTCTCGATAATCTCTTGAAGGACGTGATCTTCTGGTCTGTGTGTAGTTGTAGGTCTAGTTATGCACGTGAAAGGATCAAGATGTCCAAAAGGGGGTGAATTGAGCTAATACTAAAATTCTTTGCAATAATTAAACCCTACGGTTAGCCTACTTCACCCTTTGTGCCTAGAAAGTGTTTCTAATGTTCTACCGCACAAAAAGTTTTGCACCCTAGGTTCCAATCCTACTCTAGCATGGCAATTCTATGAATGAAAAGACAAAAATTAAATTGCTCAAAGTAAGGAGAGAAGGAGGAACGCGGCGATATTTTGCCAAGGTATCGGAGAGTTGCCACTCCTCACTAGTCCTCGTTGGATCACCCGCGCAAGGGTGTAGCTCCCCCTTGATCCGCATAAGGATCAAGTGCTCTCTACGGGTTGATTCTTTGACACTCCGTTGTGGTGAATCACCCACAACCGTTCACACCTTGAGTTGGGTCATCCATAAGCTCCACCGAATAATCACCAAGCTTCTAATCACCACCAAGCCATCTAGGTGATGGCGATTACCAAGAGTAACAAGCACGAACTCTCACTTGACCATGACAAGCCTAATGAGAAGGGTGGATGCACACTTTGCTACTCTTGCTTTCACTAATGAGGTCTCTCTCTTGGATTCTCAAATCTCAATCACCTCACTAGGACCTTGCTCTTCTTGGCACTCTCAAGAGTGTTTCTCAGCTGTTGGAATGAGTAAAAGAAATCCCTCAAGTGAATAGAGGAAGTATCTGTACACCCTCATTCAAAACGAACCGTTATGTGCCACTGCGGGGTGACCGGTCGCTCCGGTCAAGTTGACCGGTCGCTTCGGTCAGTTCTCCCCGTCACCGAGCAGTTGAGTAGTGACCAGCGTCCGGTCACAAAAACTGCCCTCTGGAACCTTACTGTTGTTGACTGAACGCTGGAACCTAGCGTTCAATCACTTTACTGCTCAGCGTCTAGTCAGTAGTCGGAACCTGACCAGCGTTCGATCAGTACTGACTGGACACATCCGATCAGGATTCTCCCTCTCTAGAACCTTACTAGAGTTGACTAGACTCTAGCACCCAGTGTTAGATCACATTTCTCTCAGCGTCTGATCATAACTAGATGACTTCACCTTGATCAAATGAACTGATCGGACTCTGCGCCAGCGTCCAGTCACACCGAAACCAGTGTTCGGTCAACATTTGACCCTCCATTCACTTCTAACTCGCAATCATATGTGAATGAAGCTTGCTCTAATTGATCTAAGGGCTATTTAGGAGCTACCTAGTGCTAGTTTAGACAAGTGTGCACCATACCTAATCCACTAGACTCACCTAGGTCAAGCTACTCGTCCATACCCCCCTTAATAGTATGGCCAAAGGAAAAACAAAGTCCTAAACTACTCTAAGTGCCTCTTCAACATCAAACGATACTTAGAACTAGTTCATCCTTAACCTTATCGTCCATCCTTTGAAAACCAAAATGATTTCCATCGTAAGGGCATGACAACCATGATTGCCCAATCAATTGTCATTACCATGACCTAACTTAATTGCATCTGTAAAACAAATGTTAGTCACAGTAATCTTGTATTGTCATTAACCACCGAAACCCAACTAGGGGCCTAGATGCTTTCAATCTCCCCCTTTTTGTGATTGATGACAATACAACCTCGAGTATGTAAAAGAGATGAGATTTTCAACATGCTTGGTTCATATAAGCTTTTGACAGTAAGAACAAAAGAGTTAGGCAAGCTTATATGACCCAAGCCAACATGATGTACTCAAAAGATATGAAATAAGCATGAGTACAAGAAATATAGCTCATTTGCATCGGAGTAAAACGCGGAAGCAAAACAAATGAGCATAACCAAGTGATATGACATATATAAAGATCAAAGTAGAGAGCACACATGTCACATATCACATAAAAATCATGATCACATTAATATCACGATTACGATCACACTTATGTAGTTCAATGCATAATAGTAAACATGAATGCATAAAGATGTATCACACATAAAAAGCCAAATGTAGTAGATAAGCTCCTAAGCTCCCCCTAAATGTAATGCTCCCCTTATGTCTAACATATTCGATCCTTCTCTCCCTTTGGCGTCAAACACCAAAACCTAAGGGTCGGTCGGCGGAGCTATAGTGGATGAGTCAGGTGCTGAGGTGCGATGAGTGATCTGGAACTATGTGTCATCATCATCTAATCCTGAGCTCTATGCAGTCTAACCCTCTGTGGCTGGAAGTGATGCTGAAGCGGTCTGGGTCAGATTAGGGACTGGTGCGGCCTATGACTCAGTATGTATGACTGTGACAGGCAGCTCTGATGATGCAATTAAAGAAGGGAGCATCTCTGTAGTCCTAGTAATAGGAGCAACTATGGAAAGACCATGGACATGTAGATATAGCGGAGTAGGCTGCTCTGTCAACTCACTGAAGGTAGCACCAAGGCTCCTAGAGACTGAGGTATCTGGCACAAGTAGCGAGGAAGTCTAAACCAGTGTGAAGCCTGTTTGTAGCGATGTGAACTACGAGGCTGGCATGGGCGAGGCAAACAACTAGGACACCTGCTCTGTAGGTGAAGGAAACTATGCTGCTGGCTGTCCCTGACTCTAAAGCCCACTAGGTTGTAAAGCTGGAGTCATAGAAGTGGTGGCAGGCTGGCCGATCTAGGGTAAAGGCTGTGGCGGTAGAACCCCAATAGCAGTAACTACATGTTGTATGAATCCAAGTAACTGCTACTACATGAGAAGCTGCTGCTGCTGGATAGCCTGCTGCTGATGCTAGAACTCGTCCTGTCTATCCTGAACCTGTGCTAGAGCAGTTGTTGTCTCCTAGGCTTAGAGAGCCTGATCCTGCCTCATCCGCTCAAGAATGGCAAGTAGAACGGGGTCTATCTATGTTATAGGTGGAGCTAAACTGGAGCTACCGGCCTCATGGTCATGTCGATGAAAAGCCATCTGAGGGATATCCTAGTAGTCACCATCTGAGCTATCACTAGGGTCACTCTCTACCATACCCTCCTACTGAGCATCTAATTGCTCCTCCTCTATAGCTGTAATGCCCCTAATAGTCTCATCCTGCTGGGCTACAGTCTCTGACACCTCTAGGCAATGGCTCAGCTAGCTAGGTGCACTCGGCCTGTAACACCTCGGTGTTAAGCATGCATTAACCTTTTGAAAATCATGAGCATAATCATTATTATGCATTCATAAGCATAACATGAAATATAGAATTGAAACATACTAATGAAATATGTATGTTGCATAGTTTTGTTTAATAAATTGGATGCTATGTTTGTTTTGTCATGTGTGTACCTTGGTTGATCACTTAGAAGTAATTAGGATGCAATTTAGAGCAAAGTTTATATTCAAAGTTTTACCAAATTATGCTTTTAAAAATAATTCTTCAAAATTAGGGTTTTGAATTAATATTGATTTTAATTTTGTAATTCAAAATCTATTTGGAATTTGACTTTGGTCATAAAAGCAAAGTTGTAGATCTTGAAAAATAGAACAACTTTTATTTTTACACAAACTTGTGAAAATGCTTTTAAATGGCTCAAAATGGAATTTTAGTTCTGTTTATTTAAGAAATAAAAAGAAAATCATTTTATTTTCCTTAACGAGCCGTCGCCTCCCTTTTGGCCCAGCTCGTAGAACCAGCCCGGCCTGCCTCCACGCCGCCGTTCGCTCGCCCGCACCCACGCTCTGACCGTGCCAGGGCACGCACGCCGCGTGGTGGCCATGCGCCGACGAACTCGCCGTGCGGCACCACCGGCCTGCCCCATCCTGACCAGCCCCGCCTGCCTTAGCCGCAGCCGAGCCGCGCTCCTCCCCACTCCATCATTTCGCTTCGCCACCCTCTCGCGTGGACAGCAGCAGTAGCGCACGCGCTCACCACCGCCCGCACCAGCTCCCTCACCAGAGTTGGCTCGCCCGGCCACCACAGCTCACCGTTGACCACTCCATCTCGCCCATAGCTCCGCCTCCACCTCGTGCATCCCGTGCTCGCGTCGCTTCACCGTGGTAAGCGTCCCTTCCTTGGGAATCGCTCGCCGAAGTTAGGTCAAGTTTGCCAGAGTGCTCCGCTCCGTGGACTCCCCCTCTCCGCCCCACCTCGCTCCCTCTTTTCTCGCGCACGAGCACCGCACGAATGCCGTGTAGCTCCCAAGCCACTCCCCGTGCCACCTCTCGGCCGGAGCTGGCCAGCCGACGTTGAGCCACGCCACTGCACCACCATGGACATCGGTGAGCTTGCTCCTGAGCTCCACTGGCCATGGTAGGGGTACCATTAGGTCCGCCTTGTCACGGGGAAGCCTCCGGTGGTGACCTCACCGCCGGTAAGTTCACCGACGGCGAGAACCGCCGCGACCGAGCGCCTCCCCTGCCTTAGTGACTGACTGGTGGGGCCAGGGGGCCCACTGTCAGCCGCTGGGGAGCAAGCCTGGGTAGAGATCCGGGTGGATCTAGCAGTTTTGAACCAGAATTTTCAGAAAGAATTAAAGAAATGATTTTTAGATTTCTGTTTAAATGCTTTGGAAATTTATAACTTGCTCAAAATAGCTCCAAATTTGTTGAAATAAGTTTTGCTAGGTTTCTTGTGACTAGATCTATCTGTTAAAAATATTTCATGTCAAATTTGTGATACTTTTCTGTGTAGCTTTATTTAAATTGAATAAATGCTGATTTCTTAAAAAATGTCTAATAAATAGAATGTACATCAAAAAAATATGATTCTAAGTTGGTTGATCTATGCTTGAGATGTACTTTGTAGGAAAAATATATGTCATGCATGTTCTGTAGATAAATATTGATGTGTAGTTCAAGTGCCATTAATTGATGATTTTTGTTATTTTATATAGAGAGCAAAAATTGTATAAAACATGTGTATGATAATTTTTGTGCAGTGATTGTTTACTGTGTAGAATATAGGAAAAATACCAAATTTGTTGTTTGACATTTTTTATAGTACAAAGTAATTTCATGCTTAATTATCAACCATAGCTTGTCATTTTTGTGTAGGCTATTTTACTTATCCAAATGCCATGAAAATTTTATGGTAGTCTACTTAGAGTAGTATTATGCTACTGTAATTTTCTTAGATTTTTATGAGCACCAAAAATATATGTTGCTGTTGTATCCCTAGTTTAAAATGAAATAAAATAATCCTCTTTAATGCATGTTTAGTTAATGATGTTTGCTTTGGTGTATCTTTGAAGCATCTTAGCTTGCTGTAGTGACTTGGCATGTTAGTACAGTAGTTGTAGTAGTAGTATAGTAGTACATATTCTTGGATGATATTGGCTACCTTGTAGAAGGGTTTTACTTCTACTATGTTCAATAAAGTTAAACATGTTCATCTATATTCCTTGCATCATGATCATCACATGTCATCTCTCTGATGCACCTATGTATGAGCACTTATGCATCTGCATCATATAGGATTGTAGGAGGAGTTGCTAGTAGCAGTTCAGGAAGAGCAAACCGGGACAGATCCACAAGAAGTCTAGGCACAGGAGGGAGGAAGAGGAGCAAGGAGAGGACTTGCTCGAGTGCGTGGATCATCACCCTAGTCCATTCGAACGAGGTAAGCCCCAGAGCATTATAAGTCTCCTAATTTATAAAAGTAGTTCTTTCTATATATATGAGTTTATATATTGTTGCATTAAGTTGTAGGAGTTGATTGAAACCGTTGATGCATTTATTACTATCTTTGCCTACCTTATTACCTTTTACCCTATTAGGTCAGGATCGAATAACTGCTTAGCCCTGCTTAGACTGGTAGCGATCAGTGATATCCGATCACCTACATTATAGGTGATTACTAGAAGAATTTAGCTATGGAAAGAATGATATCCTGGAATTAACCATGTGTGATGGATAATTAGAGATCGGACGGAAAAAGTTGGAGACAACCAGACAGGGTTCTGGGGTGCTGTTAGTTTCTATCTGTGTTGATTAAGGACCGATCGTTGCCCGTCCCTCTTGTCATGTTAAACGCATGCCTCACATTTAGCTGGCCGAATAAAGTACCTTTCGACCGCGAAGCTAGTGACACTATTTGAGCCGGGATAAACTTAGATTGGCAGACTGGTGCTGAAGGGGGTATGACGGGGATGCGAAGAGTGAGCCAAAGGTGCATCCTGGCAGTCAGGCAGTCCCTGGGTAGTGCGGTCCCGGACTGTTATCCCACGGCTACTTGGAAAGTGCCATTGGTGATCTGTAGCTCACTTGATCAGTGAGTGTGGTTTGTGTGAGGAATAAATCACCAGCTGGTTAGGAATCGATTCGAATCGCCATCGCTCCTAGATAGTGAGCACTTGACTCGAGCTACAACATTATAGTAATTCTGATGGAACACTAATGGTTATCTGGATGGTATAAGATATGCTAAATCTAAGTTGGTAACCGGATGTTATTGGTTAATCAAGTGATTGCTATAGTACAGGTGCTTACATAAATAGATAGGTCATAATAAAGATGATGCAAAGTACTTGAAATGGTTTCTTCATGATAGCTTATGCTTTTCGCAAACAAGTCAGCTAGCTCACTAAAGAAAGACTCGCATAATCCTTGGTGTCGCTTTATTTTGGTTTAAGACGGGTAAGTCTAGCTGAGTACCTTCTCATACTCAGGGCGTTGTTCCCATTGTTGTTGCAGATGGTCAAATGTACTACGGCTATTACATTAACTGCCTGTACCCAGCGATGGGTGACAACTAGGACCAAGGGCAATGGTCACTCCGTATCTCTCATCTGATGCTTTTGTTGGAGATGACTACCTACTGGCACTATATCTGAACTAAAAGTGTGTGTGTCTTTAAAACTATTTGCTTCCGCTATTTCAGTTTGAACTTGGGTTGTAATAACTTTATGTTCTGAACTCTGATGTATCCAATTTTCATTGCAAACTTTATGTAACATGTGATGGTACTTGCTAAACTTGTACGATCTTGGTTTGTATGTCGATTGGTTTGAAATCCTTTGTGGTTTCACAGACTACCGGTTAAGTTTGCTAAATTATCTGCTTCGGTGGAAGATTTCCTTACTTAATCTTGTATAATTGGTCGGTTCTGTTACATGACCTGCTGTGATGGAGCATCTAGGTCAAGTTATATGTAGAGAACTCGGTAGTAGCACCAGAATACTCTGCCAACATCTCTAGAGGCCTCACTGTAACTGTCCTATGAATCAGAAATATAATCCAGTGAGCATAAGGTGGCTGTCTATGTCCTCTGAATCCCTCTGCAAGGGTATCCTCCATCTCAGAAAGGATGACATCCCATACATCAAAGATTGTCTGCTGCATTAGGGTGTTTAGTAGCCACAACTAAATGCGAGTCAAGCCCTCATGATATCCCATCCTTGGAAGAAGGGTCCTCCTCATGATAGCATCTAGCAGTCTGGCTATAGGAGTGAGATCCCTAGGTGTCCTACTCAACCCCTCGTCGAATGGCTCTTTGAAGCAAGGGTGAACCAGGTCTGTAGGAGGCACAAGACCACCATGAGGGCGTCTAGGAGGCTCTGTATGTCCATACAAAACCTCGTGTATACGGATGGGTGAATCCTGTAGCCTGAGTATCTCCCTGACTCTAAAGCTCATCAGCATGTAACCTCATCCTCTGAATGCAAAGTGAATGAACATGTGAGCTGGGTCAATCTAAAGTGTAGCATAGAACTCTTAGACCCAAGATGGAACATATATGTCTATCCATCCAAGTAAATCTGTCAGCCCTGGCAAGTAAGAGAGGTGTGGACGTATATGCTCTCTTGCAGCTGCTATAATGGCCTCAATAGAATAGACCCTCTGAGACCCGAATACAACCCCACTATTAAGATATGCATTATAAAAATATTCCTGCAGTGGTGTATAGATCCCCTTAGAAGCATGCTCATCCCTCCTAGGCGGGAACCAGTCCTTGAACTGCACAAATCTGAGCTGCTATACCTACTTGGCCATGGTGGCCCTCAAATCTAGATGAGTCACTAGAGGTGGACACTATGGTCTGGGAGGCGAATGAGAACCCCTTCGCTATATCTCTACCCTCGGTGTCACCTGAGTACGGGTATGACTAGAGCGGCGAAGCTATAGTGCCTGCTCTCTCTCCTGAGCCTGCTCTGTCTGCTGTTATGGCTCCCCCTAAGGCTGAGTCTCCTCCAAAGCAACACGGCATCCCTCAAGCATGACAGTCCTAGCTAGACTACCATGACGATGCTCAACCTACTCAATAGCTGCCCTCTATAATGATGAAAGTTGATCTGTAATCTAAACTCTACTCCTAGCACCTCCTCTCTCTACATGCTCTACGGTAGCTACAACTATGGCTGCTCTCGCTATATCAGCATCTACATACTTTTGCTTCTTCGATGTGATCTTCTTCGTCGCCTTGCCTTTCACATCAGTAGGCAAGTGAGGCAGAGGCCTCGGATCCTTATTGCCTAGACCACCTCCGACATTCTTGACACGTGCCATCTGGAACAATCTGCTGCCTCGAACAAGAACCAACGGTCACTAACACTTTCGAGGCTTGGCCTCGATCCGTACTCGCAAGCTTGTCCCCGAGTTGACTGACAACTATCAAAGTGACCTTAGAAACATCGACTCGCTACATGTTAGAATAGATCAGATATATGAATAATTTCAATATACATCTAGAGATACGAAACCCTAAGAAGCAAGTAATAGATGTGGCATTTGAAGCAAGAGCTTGCTACCTGATGAACTGGTGAATCAATAAGAAGAGGAACGAATCGGAGGACCACCGGGACAACAATTAGGGTTAGGGTTGGCACAACGCGGTGAATCGGCTATGAAGATGTAGCTAGGGTTCTGGTAAGGCTCTAGTGGTGGCGCTGGTGGCTCTAGGGCGGCTATGCGGGAGGCGACACGGGCATAGCACGGGCAGGGCATGGCAACGTGGGGTACGGTGGCGCGGCAGCGTGAAGGCATGGGCGTGGATGTCAGGCACAAGCACGTGGTGAGGTTGTGGGGGCGCGGGCATGGGAGCAGGGCGGCGTGGCGAGCTATTGAGGTGCAGTGTGGTGGCGCATGGGCGTGAAGGCATGGAGCGGCTAGGGTGGCACTGTGGACAGTGGCTAGGGCAGTGGTAGCGGCGATGTCAGTGGATGGAGCCTTAGGTCAACCGGTGATTGTATTATATGGTGGCCCCTCGATGGATAGAAAAGAAAATGGAGAAAAGAGTTGGAATCCTACACGATTTCTACTGGCCGGACGCTTTGGTGGCAACGACCGGACGCTGCCACCTAGAGTCCAGTCGACTCTAGAGAAGTCCAAATCCTCTGGAGTCACATCTAGACATGTCTAATCATAACTGATCGGACGCAACCAGAGTCTAGTTGATCCTGACTTTATCTTCTTCGCTTGACCGGACGCAGGATCACCTTCTGACTAGACATAGGGAGAACACTGTTCCAATGTCCGGTCACTCCTTCGCAGCATGGTTCACCTCCTATGAACTGACCAGACGTAGGGGAGCAGAGTTCGGTCCAGCATCCGATCACTCTTCTTCAGCAAATCATCAAAGTTCCTTCGTGCTGCATGTTTCCAATCAAGTCCCAACTTCAGTAAGACCCAAATAAACACCAATTGGGACTGATGTGAGTGGCCTTTCTCAAACCCTCAAAATTTTTTAAAATATTTTACCTTAGGCTATAATTTTTTTAAGAAAATAGACAATAAAAGGGTGATTGAAGAGAAACGACAAAACAACATTCATGCAATGCAATACTTGAAAGTAATCCTAGATGCTTGTCAAGTTTGATCCAAGGTTAAGCTTCTTCACACGCTTTTTGATGGTTATCTTAACCATGTTAGACAAGCCCTAAGTGCATTACCACAAAGTAAACATGTTGTATATTACAATGCAATGCAAGGGACAACATAAGCTCATTTTCTAGTGAAGTTGCTAAAATCAAGCACATTTAGCTCATTCCTCAATCGACAAAATGTTGCCTCATCTAGCGGTTTAGTGAAGATATCCGACAATTGATCATCGGTCCTTACACCTTCTAATGATATATCATTATTAGCTACATGATCTCTAAGAAAGTGATGGCGGATATCTATGTGCTTGGTGCGAGAGTGTTGAACCGGATTATTAGTAAGTTTTACCGCACGCTCATTGTCACATAAAAGTGGTACCTTTTCTAGAACTACACCATAGTCTAGCAAAGTTTGCTTTATATAAAGTATTTGTGCACAACAAGCACCCATGGCAATGTATTCCACTTCGGCGGTAGACAAAGCCACACTATTTTGCTTCTTGGAGGACCAAGACGCAAGTGATCTACCAAGCAAATGGCACTCTCTGGATGTGCTTTTCCTATCAGCTTTACAACCGGCATAATCCGAATTAGAATAGCTAACTAATTCAAATCTAGCTCCTTTGGGATACTAAAGGCTAATGTTTGGTGTGTGCTTAACGTACCTAAGGATTCTTTTAATGGCAATCAAATGAGCTCCATTAAGATTAGCTTGAAATCTAGCACACATACACACACTAAACATGATGTCAGGCCTAGATGCGGTTAAATATAATAAGCTACCAATCATAGAGCGGTAGAGAGTTTGATCAACCATTTTACCTCCCTTATCTAGGTCGAGATATCCATTAGATGACATAGGTGTCTTGATTGGCTTACATTCATCCATATTGAACCTCTTGAGAAGATCCTTGGTGTACTTTTCTTGAGAGATGAAAATCCCTTCTCTCATTTGCTTGACTTGAAAACCAAGAAAGAATGTAAGCTCTCCAATCATTGATATCTCGAACTCCTTCGATATCAATTCACCAAACTCTTTACAAGAATTTTCATTTGATGATCCAAAGATGATATCATCAACATATGCTTGATAAATGAAGATATATCTATCAAGCTTCTTGATGAATAGTGTGGTGTCGACCTTCCCAATGGTGAAGCCCTTCTCAATGAGAAAATCCTAAAGGCGCTCATACCAAGCTCTTGGGGCTTACTTAAGCCCATATAGCGCCCTAGACAACCTATAAACATGATTAGGATATTTAGGGTCTTTAAACCCAGAAGGTTGATTGACATAGACTAATTTATTTATAAAGCCATTTAAAAATGCAATTTTCACATCCATTTGATATAGTTTCATTTTATGATGTGATGCATATGCAAGGAGGATACGAATGGCTTCTAATCTTGCAATCGGTGCAAAGGTCTCTCCAAAATCCAACCCTTCAACTTGAGAGAACCCCTTTGCAACTAGTCTTGCCTTGTTTCTCACAACAACACCTTGATCATCTTGCTTGTTGTGGAACACCCACTTTGTTCCAATGACTCTTGCACCTTATGGTCGCTCTTCAAGAGTCCAAACTTCATTACGGGTGAAGTTGTTCAACTCTTCATGCATGGTGTTTATCCATTCCGGATCTTGAAGAGCTTCTTCTGCCTTAGTAGGCTCAAAACAAGAGACAAAAGAGTAATGTTCAATAAATAAAGCAAGCTTTTGAGAGCGAGTCTTTACACCCTTTGATGGACTCCCTATGATGAGATCTTGTAGATGAGCTTGTAGTAGAGGTGAATTTCTTCTATCATCCACTTGAGGGGGAGGTTGTGGAGCATCAACATCTTGTGCTTATGCCACCATTTGCTCATGAGAGACATGAGTATCTTCATTTTCAACTCTCCCATCTTTATCACCATCTTGTGGCACATTTGATGAAGGTGGATTGATCACTTATATATCATCTTCATCATCTTGTGGTTTGATGTCTCTAACCGGAATGTTCTTCATAGCCTCCCTCAATAGTTCATCACCTACATCATCAAGATTCTCATGTGCTCCTTGGGAACTGTTAGATTCATCAAATTTATCATATGTTTCTTCAACCAAGCCGGTGGCATGATTAAATACTCGAGATGCTTTGGACTTTAATGAGTAACCAACAAGAAAACCAATATCACAATGTCTTTGAAACTTCCCTAGGTGTTGCCACTTCTTATAGATGTAGCATTTGCAACCAAACACCCTAAAGAAGGAGACATCCAGCTTCTTCCTATTGAACAACTCATAAGGTGTCTTGCCAAAAAACTTTTGAAGAAATAAGCGGTTGGATGCATAGCATGCGGTGTTGATAACTTCTACCCATAGAGCATTGGGTGTGTTGTACTCATCAAGCATTGTTCTTGCTAGTGTGATTAATGTCCGGTTCTTTCTCTCAACTACACCATTTTGTTGAGGAGTATATGTTGTGGAGACCTCATGTTTGATCCCAACTTCATTACAATAGGCTTCAATATTGTGTTGTCAAATTCTTTCCCATTGTCGCTTCTAATCTTCTTGAGCTTCACTTCAAACTCATTTTGTGCTCTCTTGGCAAACTTCTTAAAGCATGATGCAACTTGTCGATGTTTGACCACCGATAGCCTGCCACGGGGGTCCCCAGGGCAGTATGTTCGGGCTTCAGCGTATGCAGAACTCGACAGTTAACATAAGAGACAGTTAATTTATCCTGGTTCGGACCCTCAATCTTTGATCGAGTAATAGCCCTATGTCTAGTCGGTGTTAGCCTTTGTGTTGGATTGATTGTAAAGTGTTGTGTTGTACAATTGTTGTCTCGAACTCCCAATCCAAGGAGCCATGCCCTCCTTTATATAGTTAGGAGGCCAGAGTCCTAGTTAGTTTACAATAAGAGTTCCTAATAGGATTATAGAGTAATTCTACTACTAAGATTACAAGAGAAGAATCCTAATTAGACTAGGTCTTCTCTCTTCCTTGCGGGGTATCCCATGGGTCCCGCACCGACAAGCCCCTGAGCACTTCATGGTTGAGTTCTGGAAGCCTCGTCTTCTTCCTTCAAGTCTCGTTGAGTAGGAACAAGCGTCATCCAAGTGCTTTCTTGAGTGAAACCGTGTAGCGCTTCATGAGATTTTTGCGTGGTGTGTACCTTTTTGAAGAAAAAAGTACTCCCCTTTGGATGTAGCCCCCGAGCCTCTTGTTGTTTGGCACAAGGAGCTTTGAGGGTCTTTTCTTGAAATCTCTCTGACCCTTCATCGAAAGGTTCCCAAGCATATACCCATTTTCTTTGTTGAAAAGAGCTTGGATTTAGCTATGTCCGGGTTCTTTTTGTCGAAAAGAGCTCGGGTATAGCTATGTCTAGGTTCTTTTTATCTTGTGTCCTTGAAGTCGTCTGTCTTGAAGAAGTCTTCTAAGTGATGTGCGCTTTTTTTGAAAAAAGTGCACTCACTGAGTGTAGCCCCCGAGCCTCTTGCTATTTGGAACAAAAAGTTGGAGGGTCTTGAATCTGAGTTGTCCAAAAAAACTGTATACCTTTCCTTTTGCAGCCCCCGAGCGTCTATTCGGGTTGTTTTGTTTAGGAAGAACTTGGATGTAGAGTCTTGGCGTATTCTCTGGTACTCTGCTATTGTTAGATGTAGTTGTATGGTGGTGGTTGAGTTTAAATGCCTTTTGTTCATGGGTTATACTGTGTTGGTATATTCTTCTGAATATGCTTGTCTTCGAGTACTGTTCCCTTTCACCTGAGTCTTCCATTATTGAGTCCTATCTTTTCACTACGTTCTTTGTTAGGCTTATTTCGTTGATACTCCTAGTCCATGTGCACCGCTCCTTTGATCTATAAATACCCTCCCGGAGTGCTTGTTTTCATCCATTGAACATTCTGTTGAAATCTTCGTGGTTATGAACATGGTAGTTTGTGAAGTAGAGCAGCCCCTGGGCATGTTTTATAGTTCCTGTATGTCTTGTCATAGCTAGAGGAAGTCTTATGATAGGGATTAGAGGTAGGCTAATCCTGCAGTAGCATTGTACCAGGATGTACAAGGTGGTAGTTGGAGGAAGTCTTGTGATGTGGGCTTTGTTTCTTCATCTAGCAGTTCTAGGTTGATCCTCATCACCTGTCCTAAGACTGTCCGGTGTAGATCAATACCATATCTAGCATCACATCGGTCTTGGGTAGACAGATGCCTACCGGCCTTCTCTGCTCTATGTTGTCCTACCGTGCTACTGATTTCCACCTTGGGTGTACTACGTTCGTCCTTTGAAGAAAATAGTGTAGCTGATGGCAGTTTGTCCTTCCGAGTAGCAATTTGGGACATGTAGTCATTCCAGAGCCTAGCCGTGTTTGTGTTTCTCTTTGCTACTTTGCTTTTCGTGGTACCGAGTTCGTTGGGTCTTGTAAGATTTGTAATCTTCTATTTTTGAAGTCGCTTGTAATGGAACGAATCTTGTCTTCTAATTTGTCATTTACTTTTCTATTGTAATCCCTGTTGTTCATGAGGTTCCAGAGTTCTTTCTATAATAACCGAGTTCTTATGTTCCTTGTGAGGTAGCCCTTCTTTTCTTCATGGTTGTTGGGTTGTTTTTTTGCAGTAATCTGATAACTCCGCCGTAGCGCTGGATGGATAAGTCTAAAATCTATCCATTGAATTGTACCATTGTATGGATTTATGCCCTCCATCATTTTAGCTGTGTCAGTAAATGGACCATTGCGTTCTCACACGGTGCATTAACGGGTCTGGTGGGCCGTTTTTATCACTGTAAAATCTATTTAAAGACCCTTCATCTTCTTTTTCTTTACTGCCCTTCTCTTGCCTTGAAACCCTAGCTCTCAAACATCCACCGTTGCCATTATCGCCGCTGCCTTAGCGCTGCCGTCTAAGCTTTCTCTTCCCCTAGTTGCTTTTTTGCCACCGTTAGTACATGGGTAAGAAGAATGCCGCGAGCAAGTCCTAGTCAACCTTTGTGGACAAGGAATCATCACTCTACATGATTGAGAACCAAGAGTTCATGGCTATGAGGGCTGCCTAGAAGTCCTGGCCGGCTCTGATGATGATCGAGGATCAGCTTCGGGAACTCATCAGCGATGGTTTGATCTAAAGCAAAGCCATCACTGAATGGAGAATCCTAGGTGAGCATCGGGTCCCTGCTCCAGGTCCTGGTGAGATCGTTCTTTTTGTCTCCTTCATTCATGCTGGACTTTGCCTTCCTGTCTCTGCCTTCCTTCATCAATTTCTCAACTATTTTGGGATTTACCTGAATCATCTTGCTCCTAATGCAGTCCTTCACCTTTCTGTCTTTGTTCATCTTTGTGAAACTTTCCTTGGAATTCCCCCTTCTCTTTCTCTATTTCATTACTTCTTTCGCCTGAAACCCCAACCTCGCTGTGAAGACACCAGTGTTCTTGGCGGTTGCAGGATTCAATTTTGCCAGGGTCTTAAGAGCAAGTTCTTTGACTATGACCTGGTTGATTCTATAAGGGATTGGCGTGCCAACTGGTTTTATGCCGCCAATCTGATCCCTTCTCTCGCTGTCCACTCTAGATCCGATCCCTTGGTTAATGACCGATGGGATAAGAACCCTATGACAACTGCTGAGGTTCAGGCAATCCAGCCATTCCTTGATGGGATCAATATTCTAAAACAGCAGGGCTTGACCGGTTTTGGTATTGTCTCAAGCTTTCTTCATCGCTGAGTTTAGCCTCTGAAGGAGCGAGAGCACCTTGGCTTCGAGTACTCTAGGGCTAAGGATCCTTCACATATGGTCCTAGCCCTTGAGTTGACCAATGAGGAGGTACTCGAGCATCTTTAGAAGATGCTGAAAGGAGCAAGTATTGTCCCGCTTACTATCTCCGAGTTCTCTGCCAACAACCCTCCTCTAGCTGTTAGTCATTTTCTCTTCATACGGGTACTTTCTGTACTTTTGTTGTATCCATTTTTACTTAACTTTTGCTTGTCTTGTTGTTTTATTCTTTTTCATAGGAATTTGGGCGCAACTTTGTTGACCCGATCCCTCTCAATGTCCTCCCTATCGTGGTGAGTACTGGGGAGAACCTTGTTGGGGCTTCTGTAACTAGTAAGTTCCCAATCGCCATAGTGTTTCTTGGAGTTTCTTCTAGATTTTTTGATGTATATGAAGAATATGTTCCTCGTCCAGTCCCTTGAGGTCCTCATAGTGTCCCAAAGAGGGGGCGAACAGATGGTTCTTCATCTGGTCTGCCTGCTTCCAAGAAGTCTCGCAAGCCAAGTACTCATCCAGGTACTCTAGTTGTAGCTAGCATGCTCTTAGGTGAGCATATTAATACTCTCTGTCCCATTGTTTTCTTGTTTTTATCTTGAACCGAGTACTTTTGTTCTTTTTTCAGTGGGTGCCCTGGTGGCCTTGGTCGAGACTGAGGAGGAAGAGGATGATGAAGTACCCTTTATCATGCGGCGGTGAGTTGTTTTCATATTTTCCTGCCATTGAATTCCTCCTCTTTGTCTTGACTTTTAGTCTTAATCTTTTTGTAGTAATCAGACGTCGGGTATGGGTTCTTCTGAGGCTCCTATGCCGGTTTCTTCTATAGCTCCGGTGTCGAGTTCTTTGGTAGCTCTGGTACCGAATTCTTCCGTGGCTCTGGTGCTAAGTTCTTCTGGGGCTCCAGCACCGGCTTCTTCCGGGGCTCTGTTACCGGCTATACCGCTCCTGCCGCTAAGTGGCGGGGACATTTTTGCCACCATGGTCCCCCTGCGAGGTCCTTTTTTTGTTTTGCAAAGAAGAAGGTGGCTGGGTGAGTGGATTCTGGCTTTGTCTTTTTGCTTATGTTCTCCTTTTCTCTAGTTCTCATTGACAATTTCTTTTATCAACTTTCAGTTCTTTGTCTTCTCTCGTTTCTCCGTTGACTTCTTCTCAGCCCTCCATTGTGCCACTGAGTACTAAGCCTCAGGACTCGCAGCGTACTATTGGTGAAGTGGCTATGGGGGCGATGAAGCTTTCTGGTGACGATGCTGCAGACTTGGCTACCCCGGAGGTGACCATGGCCAGTGCGGTGGGTCCTTCTGAGGAATTGGCCTTGGCTTCCCAGGAGGTCGCTCTAGCCGTGCCTTCTTCGCCTCGGCCGGCCTCTCCTTCTCCTTCTCTTGCCTCTGGTGGTCCATCTTTTGCTGACGATGTGGTGCAGCAGTTTGATGCCACTCATCGACTATCGGAGTTAACTGCTGTCTAGGGAAGCTTATCGACCCTTACGACTTCTTTTAGAGAAAAGCTCTAGGTAAGTTTTTCCGCTATTCCTTCTTTGGATGTTCGCTTTTCTTCTGTCCTTATGCTTTGTTTTTCTTTATCTCTTTCTGCTTAGTCCTTTTCTCATGATCATACTGGCTTCTTTTTCTCGTCTAAAAACAAGAAAAAGTTGTCTTCTAAAGTGAGCGCCTTGAAAGCTGATCTTGACCTCCTCCAAGCCGAGATGGAGGCTGAGCATCAAACGCATCAGGATGAGGAAAAATCTCTTCATGCCCGGGTTGTTGAGACCGAAAAGTAGAGGGATGCTGCTTTCCAGGAGGCTCAAAAGAACTCAGAGGCCATGAAGAACTTGGAGGCCATGAAGAAGGAGTGCAACGGTATTGAGGGTTCTTTTTGTTTCTTTCTGCATTCAAATTCTCCTTTCTGCTAACTTGTTGTTTGCTGTCTTGTCCAGCTCTCTTGGTTGAAAATTAGAAGCTCTCAGAGGGCATTGAAGAAATGAAGACTCTTGTCCATACAAGTCACAACAAGGCCAAGGAGGTAATTACTCATGCTGAGGAGGAAATTGTGCTTGCTAAGTTGATTAGGCATGGAGCTGATAGAGATCTTGTGTAGGCCCAAAAAACTATTGAAGACTTGTTTGGCAAGTTGGCGACGGCTACTAAAAACTGGAAAGCTTTATGGAAATCTTTCCGTTCAATAGCCGATGTTCTCCGAACTCTAGCGGATGATGGGCAATCTTGGGCTCAGTTGATTCCTCGAATTCTGACTTATTTCCAAGAGTTTGTGAAGAGGTGCGCTCAACTGTGTACCAAGAATGTCCTGGCCCAGGTCTGGGTTCTTGCTCCAGCGGCTCCTTTGTCCAAGATAGCAGAGGAAGCTGATAGTCAAGAATATATTGATGCCATTGAGAGGATGGAGCCTAAAGTTGAAGACTTAGCTAGTAGAATAGTAGATAATCTTAACATTGTTCTCCCTTCTCCTAATGATGAGGCTTGATGTATTTGACCTTTATGCCCGTGCCTTGTAATATGACATTATACTTCTTTTTGAATGAAGGTTTTTTTGTTGATGTCTTCTTTGCCTGGATGCCTTGCTTATTCCTTGGATGATTTGTCCGATTGGTCAGAGTTACTAGACTTTGCCGAGTACTTTGTCTTTCTCTTGTCTTTGCCTTGTAAACAATTCTGCGCGCTATCTTGGCAAATTTTCTTGATCTGTTGAGTACTTTTCTGCCCATGTAAACAACTTGTTATATATAGATCTTTGCGTTGACGACCTCTCTTGATCTATCGAGTGCTTGTCTGGCCTTCTTTTGTGCCATGTAAACAACTCATTATATGTAGATCTTTGCGTTCTTGGGTATCTCCAGTGTAGCCCCCGAGCCTCTTGCTATTTGGAACAAGTAGCTGGAGGGTCTTGTCTTGAAATTGCTATGGTCTATGCTCAGGCTTAGTTTCAGTCATTTTGCTTTTTTGTTTCGGGTGTTAGCTTGTTAGCTACCCTCATCAGTGGGCTCAAGCATCTTTTTAGCTATTTTGCTTCGGCCGGGATGCTCAGGCGTATTTTCAGCCATTTTGCTTTTTATTTCGGGTGTTAGCTTGTCAGCTACCCTCATCGGTGGGCTCAAGCGTCTTTTCAGCTATTTTGCTCTCGGCCGGGATGCTCAGGCGTATTTTTAGCCATTTTGCATTTTATTTCGGGTGTTAGCTTGTTAGCTACCCTCGTCGGCAAGCTCAAGCGTCTTTTTAGCTATTTTGCTCTCGGTCAGGATGCTCAGGCGTCTTTTCAGCCATTTTGTATTTTCGGGTGTTAGCTTGTTAGCTACCCGCATCGGTGGGCTCAAGCGTCTTTTTAGCTATTTTGCTCTCGGCCGGGATGCTCAGGCGTCTTTTCAGCCATTTTGCATTTTAGGGTGTTAGCTTGTTAGCTACCCTCATCGGCGGGCTCAAGCATCTTTTTAGCTATTTTGCTCTCGGCCGGGATGCTCAGGCATCTTTTTAGCCATTTTACATTTTATTTCAGGTGTTAGCTTGTTAGCTACCCTCATCGGCAGGCTCAAGCGTCTTTTCAGCTATTTTGCTCTTAGCCAGGATGCTCAGGCGTCTTTTCAGCCATTTTGCATTTAAGAAACAACTCGGTGAGAGCCATGAGACATATGTTTGTCGAGAGATAATCATCTTTATTGATCATGAATATTGATGTGTTACAATAATACATAGCGCTATCTTTGTTGATCGTGAACATTGATCTCTTGTGTCGTGTATACACATTTTCCCTTGAGTTGTTTTTTATGCGTAGAATCTTCGTAGCTGACTGATGTGCCATGTATTGTTGACTTCTTTTCCGTCTTCAATTATGAGCTTGTATGTGCCTGGTCCGATGATTTTTGTGACTATAAAAGGACCTTCCCATAGACTGTGTAGTTTGTGGCGTCCATCGGTTTTTTGTACTCTTCTTAGTACTAGGTCTCCGACTTGTAAAGATCGAGACTGGGTATTCTTGTTGTAGTGGCGCCTTAGTCCTTAGAGGTATCTTGCTGATTGCAGGGTAGCATTTACTCTGACTTCTTCTATACTGTCGAGTTCTAATCTTTAGGTGTGTTCTCCTTCTCCTTCGTCATATTGCTCTATCCTTGGTGATGTCTAGATCAAGTCTGCGGGAAGTACGGCTTCTGATCCATACACCAGGAACAAAGGTGAGTATCCGGTGGCTCTGCTTATTTGAGTTTGTAGCCCCCATACAACCTTGGGTAATTCTTCAATCCATTTTGACCCATAGTCTACTAGTTCTTCATACAGTCTTGGTTTCAATTCGGCTAGTATGAGTCCATTAGCCCTTTCTACCTGTCTGTTGGCTTCTGGATGTGTGACTGATGCGTAATCTATGCTGAAGCCACAATCCTGTGCCCAACTTTTGAATTCTGTAGCTGTGAAGGGAGAACCCAAATCTATGATGATTCGATTGGGCATGCCGAAGCGGTGCATAATGTCTTGGATGAACTCGACTGCTTTGACTGCGCTGTATTTTGCGAGTGGTTTGTACTCGATCCACTTGGTGAACTTGTCAATTGCTATGAAGATGTACTCAAAACCACCCTTTGCTTTCTTGAGAGATCCTACTTGATCCAGCCCCCAGCAGGAGAATGGCCAAAGCAGGTGGTATGTAGATGAGGTTATGGGCTGGCACATGAGCCTATCTTGCGAATATCTGACAACTTTTGCATCTTCTGATGAGTTCTTCTGCGTCTTTCAAAGTGGTTGGCCAGTAGAAACTAGTGCGAAATGCTTTGCCGACTAGTGTTCTTGAAGCGGCATGATTTCCACAACAACCTGAGTGTATTTCATCTAGGATTTATTTGCCTTCTTCAAATGAGACGCATTTTAGGAGTACTCCTGATGATGCGGCTCTTCTGTATAGCTTGTCTCCTACTAGAACGTAATTCTTGCTTCTGTGAACGACTCGTGTGGCTTCCTGTTTTTTCGCTGGCAACTTATTCTCTTTGATGTAATCAATAAAAACCTAGGTCCATGAAGTGGTGATTACCAAGATCTGGGTGCCTTTTGCTGAGATTTGAGGGGTTATTTCTCTAGGTTGTTTGATAGAGGGGGCTGATAACTCCTCTATGAAAACACCAGGTGGGACCTCTGCCCTGTCTGATCCAAGCTTGGCAAGGACATCTGCTACAATGTTGGAATCCCGTAGGACATGTAGAATTTCTAATCCTTGGAAATGTTTTTTAAGTTTTTGGATTTCAGCACAGTAAGCACCCATGTTTTCTTTGGTGCAATCTCAATCTTTGTTGACTTGGTTGATGACTACTGCTGAGTCACCGTATACGAGTAATCGCTTGATTCCAAGGGTAATAGCCACTCTTAGCCCATGTATGAGAGCTTCATATTCTACTTCATTGTTGGTAGCTTGCCATAATATCTGAAGGACATACTTTAGTTGTTTTCCGTCTGGAGAGATTAGGAGGACACCTGCACCGGCTCTGCCTAGCTTGAGTGATCCATCAAAGTACATCTTCCAATGATCAAGGATGGTGCTTGACACGGGTTGTTGAATTTCTGTCCATTCGGCAACAAAATCAGCGAGGGCTTGAGATTTAATTGCTTTCCCCAGGGTGAAATCGATGTTGAGAGCATCGAGTTCAACCGCCCACTTGGATATGCATCCTATTGTGTCCTTGTTGTGTAAGATGTCTCCTAGTGGGAAATCTGTCACCACGGTAATCTTGTGGTTTTCAAAATAGTGGCGAAGCTTGCGTGAAGTGATCAGTAGGGCGTAGAGTAGTTTTTGCACATGCGGGTACTAGATTTTTGATTCTGGCAGTACTTCGCTAATGTAGTATACTGGGTATTGTACTTTATACACATGCCCTTCTTCTTCCCTTTCCACTACTATCACCGTGCTGACTACAATAGAAGTTGCTGCAATGTATAGCATCATGTCTTCATCTTTCTTTGGAGGTGTGAGGACTGGTGAGGAGGTGAGGTATGCCTTAAGTTTCTTGAAAGCTTCATTGGCTTCTTCCGTCCACTCGAACTTGTCTGTCTTCTTTAGTAGTTTAAAGAAAGGCAACCCTTTTTCACTGAGTCTTGATATAAAACGGTTGAGTGCCACCATGTAGCCTGTTAGTTTTTGTACATCTTTGACGCTTCGAGGAGGGCCCATCTCTGTTATTGCTCGAATTTGCTTGGCGCTTGCTTCTATTCCACGATGACTGACCAAGAATCCGAGTAGTTGTCCTGAAGGAACTCTGAATATACACTTGTTTGGGTTCAATTTCCACCTCCACCTTTTCAGATTCTCAAAGGTTTGTTTTAAGTCTTCAATCAGTGTATCTGGGTTCTTTGTTTTTACAACCACGTCATCCACATATGCTTCTACGTTTTCACTGATCTGATCACCAAGGCATGTTTAGATGGCTCTTTGGTAAGTGGCTCCAGCATTCTTAAGTCCAAACGACATGGTCCTATAGCAGTAGGCGCCAAACAGAGTGATGAAAGATGTCTTGCTTTGGTCCTGTTCTTTTAATGTGATCTAGTGATATCCGGAATAGCAATCAAGAAAGGATAATAGGGCAGATCCTGCTGTTGAATCAACTATCTAATCAATACATGGTAGCCCAAACGGATCCTTTAGGCAGTGTTTGTTGAGATCTGTGTAGTCAACACACATGCGCCACTCGTCCGTGTTCTTTTTCTGTACCAGAACTAGATTTGCTAGCCAATCTGAATGGAGAATTTCCCTGATGAATCCAGCTACCATTAGTTTTGTAATTTCCTTTTTAATTGCTGCCTTCTTGTTAGGAGAGCATCGTCGTAGTCGTTGCTTCACAGGCTTGGAGCCTTTATTGACATCAATTTCATGCTCAGCCAACTCTCTTGGGACCCCTGGCATGTTGGCCGGCTTTCAAGCGAAGATATCCTTGTTGTCCTGAAGAAAGTTGGTGAGCACGAGTTTCTATTTTGCTGATAGGTGGGCATTGATGGTTGCCGTTTTTGAGGGATCACCGGTGCCTAGGTCGATTTGCCTAACGTCGGCTTCTTTTGGTGGTGCTAGGATGCTTGGTCTTTTAGCCGGTATCTCTAGTTCTTCTTGGCTTATTTCTGCGGCGATAGTGGCTATTTCTTTTCTTCCATCGTTTGCCTATGCCTTTGCTGCAATTTGGATTGCCTATATGTCATAGTCAAATGCGCGCTTTAAATCACTCCGAAGAGAAAGAACACCGTTAGGCCCTAGTATCTTGAGCAATAGGTACGGATAATGCGGTATTGCCACGAATTTTGCTAGTGCTGGGCGCCCGAGGATTGCGTGATATGATGAATTGAAATTTGTGACTTCAAACTTGATGAACTCTATGCGGTAGTTCGAGGGAGTCCCAAAAGTAATTGGTAGAGTGATTTGTCCAAGTGGCATTGCTGCCTTGTCGGGTACTACGCCATAAAAAGGTGTGCTTGTTGGTGTGAACATCCTGGCGAGTTGTAGTCCCATCTTCCTTAGAGTTTCTAAAAAACGATGTTGAGTCTAGCTCCTCCATTGATTAGTACTTTCATAACAGTCATACCAGCAATGGTTGGATCTAGAACCAATGGGTAATGGCCTGTGTTTCCTATGCTAATCCATTGGTCTTCTCTTGAAAATTGGATTGGATACTCTGACCAGTTAAGATATCTTGGTGTAGCAGGTTCTGCTGCCATGATGGTTCGTAATGCTAGTTTTTCTTGATGTTTGCTTCTGGAATCTGGAACCCCGACAAAGATTACTGCCACCGTCCCTCTAGATTTTTGGAATCCCTTGTCTTCATGGTTGTCTCCTTCTTTTTTCTGATTGTCTTCTTTATTATTTCCCTTGCTATCTTTTTAGTGTATCTTTCGTTGAAGGTGTAGCAATTTTCGATGGTATGCTTTCCGTTGGGGTGTAAGGGGCAATGTATGTTCTCAATGTCGTCATATCTTCTAGGCTTAGTAAATTTTTTTGATTTGTCAGCCATTGCTACTGTGTTGTCTGGACCATTTCTCTCCTGATGTCTGCTATTTTGAGGAATTTGCCTGTCCGGGTTGTCTCTGTTGTTTCTATCCAGGAATCTTTCTCGTGTCTTCTCCTCTACAGTAATCATCTTTTCCACTGTTCTTCTGAATTCTTCATTATTTCTTGGGTTTTCTTTGCAGAAGTCTTGAAATTGCCACCTAGCCATGATTCCGTGAGAGAAGGCTTCGATTACTTCTCATTGTGTGATGTCATGTACTTGAGCTCGTAGTTTGCCAAATCGTCGATAGTAATTTATGAGACTTTCACCTCCTTTCTGCTTGAGTCCTTTTAACTCTGTGTGGGTGATTGGATGTGTAATAATACTCGTGAAATTTTCACAAAAAGCTCTTTGCATGTCTTCCTAGTTTCTGATTGATCCTAGATTCAATTTGTCAAACCATTAGAGTGGCATGGTTTCTAGGGCCATGGGAAAGAACAAGGTTTTGATGTCATCGTCTCCTCTGGCCAATTCAATCAATTGTGAGTAAATCATGAGCCATTGCTTTGGTTCAGTCTTGCCATCATACTTGGAGTGGTTGGATGGCTTGAACTTGTGAGGTAGTCATATTAAAGCAAGCCTGTTTGCAAAATAGGGGAATCTATCGTGTGTTCTGGCTTCTGTATATTCTGATTCTGCGGCCCCTTCTTGCCAACTGTCATCTTGGTGAGAGTAGTTCTGTGCGGCCATCCGAGTAGGTGCTCTGCTTCTGGCCTTTCTTGGTTGCTTGACTCTGTTGTTTTGACTGAGATTTCTTCGGCTCTCTCTGTTGTGACTTCCACTTGGTCCAAGTCTTTCAAAAGCAGACTTCCTTTGATTTTGATCTTCCTATTCATGAGATATTGCCCTTCCGTCGTTTGTCCTAAAGACTGTTGATCGGAGAAAATCTCAGAGCTGCTCTTGTTTTTCAGTGGGATATGAGGTCGCCCTGAGTTCTTCTAGTGCTTCTCAGATCTTATCGTAGGGTGTATTCGCTGCTTGTCCTTCTTCGACCTCTCGTTCTGATTTCCTTCTATTGTACTCAGCTAGGTCTGATTCATATTTGATCCAAGTGTCCTTTCGCTATTTAGCACGGTGTTGACGTCCTTGTTTCAATTTGTTCTTTCTTTCTCTCGCTTGCCTCTGACTCTCAGTCTCACCATCATACCCCTGGATAAATGGTGATATGTTGGATTCAGACTCATCTGAAGACCTTATGTCGGGTGCTTCTAGGGGGATCAATGGTGATCGAGGGCGGTGAATCATGAATACTTCTCTAGCGTGAGTTGTTCTATCATCGTCATTGATTTCCGTACTTCCAAAGCTGTTGATAACTTCAGTAGAGGTTCCAAAGTCATAGATCGAATCTCCTTCTTGGTAGGGTAGAATTGCTGTTGTTGCATCATCGACTAGTTGGGTGTCGTCATTCTCAGGAACGGTACCTGGCCAATGAATGATGCAATCTTGAGATGTTATGGTTAAAACGAGACCTTCTTGGGCTCCCATCAGCGGCATTCTAAGCATGGGATAAGTGGATCCTTCGGGCCATGTCTGATAAGATGTTGCCATGTTGTGAAATCTGAACGGAAGAGGACCCAACTTCTTTGAAGTATTCTAGGTGTACTCTGAGTAGTATTTTTGATAGGTTGACGTCATGTTCCAGAGCTTTGTCAGAAAAGAACTCGGTTTTCCGAAAGAACTCGGATAAGACTTCGTTTCGGAAGCGGAACTTGAGTTTGAATCGGATGCGTGAAGTTGTGGAATCTGAGTCGGGTTGGACATTATGAGCTATGTGAATCTTCCTGTTAGCTGATCTGTCGTTGTCACTAAAATGAAAAAGTCCTGATGATGATCTGAATCTTTGAGGAGATGGCCTTGGAGATTACCATCGTCGCCCGCCTCGTAGATCCATGAACCGAAGATCAAGGTTGATCCCTTTGAGAAGATCATGGTGTCGAGGTCTATCGAGCTCTCGGATGCAAAGTCACCGAAAGCCCCTACCTGGCGCACCAGCTGTCAATGTTTGACCACCGATAGCCTGCCATGGGGGTCCCCAGGGCAGTATGTTTGGGCTTCAGCGTATGCAGAACTCAACGGTTAACGCAAGAGATAGTCGATTTATCCTGGTTCAGACCCTCAATCTTTGATCGAGTAATAGCCCTACGTCTAGTCGGCATTAGCCTTTGTGTTGGATTGATTGTAAAGTGTTGTGTTGTACAATTGTTGTCTCGAACTCCCAATCCAAGGAGCCCTACCCTCCTTTATATAGTCAGGAGGCTAGAGTCCAGTCGGTTTACAATGAGAGTTCCTAGTAGGATTACAGAGTAATTCTACTACTAAGATTACAAGAGAAGAATCCTAATTAGACTAGGTCTTCTCTCTTCCTTGCGGGGTATCCCATGGGTCCCGCACCGACACAACTTTAGATTTGTCATGAAGAAAGAACACCCATGTGTATCTTAAGTAGTCATCAATAATCACAAGACAATAAAGATTTCCTCCCAAACTCTTGCATATTGTTGGTCTAAATAACTCCATATGAAGGAGCTCTAGCACTCTTGTGGTTGACATGAAAGCTTTTATAGGATGAGTATTTACAACTTGTTTGCTGGCTTGACATGCACTACAAAGCTTGTCCTTCTCAAACTTCACATCCTTCAACCCTCTCACAAAATCATTCTTCATTAGCTTCTTGAGTGAGCTCATCCCAACATGAGCAAGTCTTATATGCCATAGCCACCCAAGTGTTGTTTTGGTGAATAGACATGTCTTCAAGTTAGCATCTTCAGAGGTGAAGTCCACTAAATATAGGTTGTTGTATCTAAATCCCTTGGATACTACTTGATCATCATCTTTCTTGGATACAACCACTTCCTTCTCGGTAAATAGGCATTGAAAGCCAAGATCACACAATTATCCAACGGATAGCAAGTTGAAGCTCAATGAAGCAACCTATAGCACATTTGCGATTGAATGATCATTTGATTTTGCCACTTTGTCCAATCATTTAACTTCTTTGAATTATCTCTAAATGTGATTCTTTCTTGTCCATCGACTTCTTCATCTAGTGAGGTGAACATACGAGGATCACCGGTCATATGTTGTGCGCAATCACTATTAATTACCTAATGACTTCCACCGGTCTTGTAGTTCACCTACACATAAGAGATCAAGCTTTAGGGACCCCAACTTGTTGAGGGCCCTTGACTTTCTCAGCAAGTGACTTTGCTATCCAAATTTTCTTAGGCCTATTCTTGTTGGGAAGTTCTAAGAACATAACTTTCATCTTTCCACTAGAGTCCTTTCTAAGCATGTAATGAGCATTAAAAGCAAAGGGTCTAGCATGCTTAGGCAAGAGTTGTGGTGGTGGAGTTTGACACTCATGGGTAAAGTGGCCTTCTTGTCCACACTCAAAACACCTTTTTGGCTTTGGCTTTGACTTGTGTTGTTGTTGTTGAGCTTGAGCTTTCTTCTCTTGGTTTACCAAATACTCAATGCCACTTCTATCCATCTTCATGATGGTGTTTATTAGTAGCTCACTTTGAAGATGCTTGTCTCTTGTGAACTTGCTCAATCCAATCTTGAGATGCTCTTTCTCCAACTTGAGCTTCTTGTTATCTTCCTTGAGTACATCATTATTTTTCTCTTCCTTGAGTTTCTTGTTCTCTTCTTTGAGCTTCTCATTCTCAAGAATCAAATCACCATCATGATCAAGAGTTTCTAGCACTATAGTGTTGGTGGTTTTGAGCTCTTCAAGATCTTTCTTGAGCTTTTCATTATCATGCTTGAGCTTGACATACTCATCATAGTTGTTGGTTTCAACCACTTGCTTGCCTTTGCCACTAGATCCTTGCTCAATGCTCTCAACAATTAAATCATCACATGATGTAGCTATATCAATCTTAACAACGTCGTTAGTAGCATCATGTGGCTCATTGGATAAAAATTCTTGAGCAATAACATGATTATCATGATTTATCTTGAGAGTTGTATATTCTTCTTTTAGCATATTGTGGCTAATGATGAGCTCATTATGTATCCTCTCAAGTTTATCATGTTTTTCTTTAAGCTCTTTCTTAGAAGATTTGAGTTCCTTGAGTTTGAATGACATAGCTTTATTTGCTTCTCTAAGCTCAACAGTAGCATTTTTGGCTATATCATATTTGGCTAAAAGAGAATCATTTTTAGCTTCTAGCTTGTCATTCTTAGCTCTAGTCTTTCTAATAATCTTAGCATATTGATTTAGCAATTTAACAAGATCATCATATGAAGGTGATTCATATTCATCATCATCACTATCACTATCACTATCATCATTTTTAGCATGATCATCACCACTACTATCATCATCATTTGGTACCTTCTGTTCACCCTTGCCCATAAGGTATAGGTTGTAGAGGATGATGGCGGTGGTGTCGGTGAAGATGATGAAGAGTCAATCACAATTGTGGCCACCTTCTCATTATCACTATCATCATCGGATGAGCAACTAGATGAATTAATGTCCATGAGCCAATCACCGATGATGTATGCCTTTCTATTTTTCTTCTTCTTGTCATCTTTCTTCTTGTATGGCTTGTTCTTCTTCTTTTCATCTTCATCTTCATCACTTGAGTTCTCATATTCAATTCTTACTTTGCCCTTCTCTTGGCTAGCCTTGAATGCTAAGTCTTTGTCTTTCTTCTTGGTAGAGGATGAGTCATCTTGTGGTGTGATGTGCATGTACATTTCATGAGCATTGATCTTTTCCAAGATTGGAGTTGGTGTAGTGGTGGAAAGATCACCTTGATGAAGCACGCTCACAATATACCCATATTTATCAATAGGGAGGACACTCAAGATCTTTCTTACATCATCAGATGGTTGCATTTGAGTGAGTCCAAGCCCATTAACTTCCTCTACAAGAACATTCAAGCGTGAGTACATTTCATTAGCACTCTCTTTAGGAAGCATGTCAAAAGAATTAAGCTTTTTCATTATGAGATGATAGCGTTCCTCATGCTCGCTCTTAGTTCCCTCATGGAGCGTACAAATATCCAACCATAGTGCATGGGCGTCCTTGTGGTTCCTCACCCGGTTAAACACATCTTTACAAAGGCCTCTAAAGTTGGTATTTTGAGCCTTTGCATTCCATTTCTCATGGTTCACTTCATCGCCTTGAAGGTGTATGGGATCTCGATGTTTTAGGAATCCTTGTGAGGCGGCTCTAAGTATTCCAACATCTAGAGCTTCTAAATAAGCCTCCATGTAGATTTTTCAAAAAAGAAAATCCTCCTCCTCAAAGATAGGAGGAGGTCTATCCACGTGAGACACCTTTCTCTAGGCGGTTAAGCCTAAATACGTGGGCACAAGGCTCTGATACCAATTGAAAGGATCAAGATGCCCAAGAGGGAGGGTAAATTGGGCTAATTCTAAAATTCTTTGCAATAATTAAACCCTATGGTTAGCCCACTTCACCCCTTGTACCTAGAAAGTGTTTCTAATGTTCTACCGCACAAAAAATTTTGCACCCTAGGTTCCAATCCTACTCTAGCATGGTAATCCCATGAATGTAAAGACAAGAATTGAATTACTCAAAGTAAATTCTCAAAGTAAGGAGAGAAGGAGGAACACAGTGATGTTTTGCTGAGGTATCGGAGAGTCACCACTCCCCACTAGTCCTCATTGGAGCACCCATGCAAGGGTGTAGCTCCCTCTTGATCCACATAAGCATCAAGTGCTCTCTACGGGTTGATTCTTTGACACTCCATCACGGTGAATCACCCACAACCGCTCACAACTTGAGTTGGGTCATCCACAAGCTCCACCGGATGATCACCAAGCTCCCAATCACCACCAAGCCATCTAGGTGATGGCGATCACCAAAAGTAACAAGCACGAACTCTGACTTGACCATGACAAGCCTAATGAGAAGGGTGGATGCACACTTTGCTACTCTTGCTTTCACTAATGATGTCTCTCTCTTGGATTCTCAAATCTCAATCACTTCACTAGGACCTTGCTCTTCTTGGCACTCTCAAGCATGTTTCTTAGCTGTTGGAATGAGTAAAAGTAATCTCTCAAGTGAATAGAGGAAGTATTTATAAACCCTCATTCAAAACGAACTGTTATGTGCCACTACGGGGTGATCGGACGCTTCGATCAAGTTGACCGGACGCTCTAGTCAGTTCTCCCCGCCATCGAGCAATTAAGTAGTGATCGAACGTTGACCAGCGTCCGATCATGAAAACTGCCCTCTGGAACCCAGCGTCTGGTCACTTTACTGCTTAACGTACGGTGATGTAGACAAGGCCCGATCTTTCGAAAGATATGATAGCGTCGATTGGTGGAGACTCGATGTTCATGATCTAGGCTTTGAACCAAGACTGATTTGGACCCCTCAACCATTACACCACTACTCTGTTGGTTATCAACCATGCGAACGCGATTGACCTCACCGAGAAGGCTTTTCCGTAAGCGAATCCAGAACACAGGCAAGAATAGGATGAACGTAATCTGAAATTGCAAATAAATATGAGGCTTATGATAATGAGGAGTTCAAGTCTTTATTCAAAAGGACTAATCGCCACAGGCGAACAAGATCAAGAACTAGGGCCCTGGTTCACAGCAAGCAGCCTTGGTGGCATAGTTACAGCAAAACAATGTCTGTTTCACGAGGAAATCAAGAACTAAACAAAACCCAAACCCTAAGGAGAGCGATGACTGCTATTTATAGAGTCTTAGGCGTCACCCCCTAGACACGCCCCTAATGGGCCTAAACATGATACATGGTCCAACGGACCAACAGTTTAAACTCATCAGTTTTAGTAGCAATATGAATAATATGTTTATTTTCAGCACAAGTGACTGGTTTCAAAACATGTAAAACTAAAGCATCATCAACCAATTCATCTTTATCACAAGGAACTTCAAGCAAATTGTCATGAGACAGAGATAAATCAAGAGAGGGTTCCACTAACAATTGCTCTATGATAGCATGGTTTGTGGAAAACTTTAGTACATTAAAATAATTCTCACCTTCCATGAGTGTAGCACCATGGGCATTACCTGTGTTCTCAGCAGTAGTAATAGGTGCATTGTGAAGTGATGGTTTTGAATTTGCATATGAGGTTATGAGCTCCTCATTTTCTTCTATGTCATCCTCTCGCTTATGTACATTATCCTACAGAGCAAGAGAAATAACAACAGGCTCTTCCTCTAAATGGTGTACCTCATCATATGAAGTCAAAACAGGAGGTGGATTAACAAAGGTTTCTCGCATAAGAAGTTTTATATCAATACAAGTTTGAGGTTTATCAGAAGGATCTAAAGACTCCCACCAAGATAAAGCAGAATGTCGCAAAACACTAGCTGCATTTTTACCTTCCACCTTAGACACATAAAGCGAGTAGCAAGTATGTTATCTATGGCAATTTCTCACTCCATGTACTCATCAGCACCTATACCATCATAAGTCGGTGGATACGAACAACCTGTCATTGTTAGAATCAAAGAAGAAAACACACAAGTATGTATTTTCCTATCAGCTACTATAGGATGTGGTCAAGGAGTAAAGTTACACACTATCATGCGTCTTATCACGGTCTTACAAGTGTTCTTACCAAAGCAACAGGCGATGCAATCGGTCGGTGATTGTGATACCGTTGTAGCTTGAGTGTAACAGTTGCAAGGCGAACCTATACTTGGTTAGAAGAAAGTGGAGCTTGGATAGGCTCAATATAGTAGCAAGGAATAGCAATAATTTAATTCAAAAATTGCAAAAATAAAAAGTAGTCCCAAGCTAGTCTGTATCGCTGGCCTAAGCTTGTCCTAGACTTAGTTCACGCAAGCACAATACAAGGACTCACAAGGATGCAAGCACCTCTGAATTTTTTCACACTTTTTTCTTTATTTTCTTTCTCTTTTTTAGGTGTGGCTCTTTTTTTGTGCACCACTTTGCCTTTTACTCTTTCCTTTTTTTGAATTCTTAGAAAAGTGCCACAATAGATTAATACAGATCAATACATAAGCCAACTCATGAGAAAAAAAATAGTGATGAAGAACAATCGTGATTTAGGATAATGGCCTAGGCATGGACACCCTGATAGATTCTCAGGTGATAATTTTTGTTCCCTTTTAATGCACCAAACAATTGGAAATTGGCCAAAGGAATATGTGACTGGACGAGCAACACAAACTATTGCAGGGAACTTTTCTTTTCCTTCCGATTAGTAGAAGGAAAATCTGAATTAGATAGATGCCCAAAAGGGTCACACCTAACCAGCAATAACTTGGACGTATTTCTTTCCAAAGGAAACAAACACTGCAATGAATGTTTTCCTTTCTTTCTCAACTTGCGCAAGAATTAACCTCCACCGAGCATACTCGACAATAGACTTTCTATTTGCTGTTGTGAAAGACACCAATTAGGAGGACGCAAACTCACACAACCCAAACAAAGAACAAGACCTAAGCACAACGAACTCAAAGACAAAACGAGGGACTAAAATTCAGAAAAGCAAACCAAATCTAAAAAATTGCAGCGGCACAAAGGGGCGGTAGGACAGGGAATATGTGGTAGTGTATATTTTTTTGGCTTTTTGTGGACTATAGGTAATGCAAAAATAGTAACAATCTAAAAGGGAAAGTAAAAGTATACCTAACGAGCAACAAGGTCTTTGATATCACTTGATGTAGACAAGGCCCGATCTTCCAAAAGGTATGATAGCGTAGATTGGTGGAGACTCAACATTCACGATCTAGGCTTCAAACCAAGACTAATTCAGACCCTCACAACCGTTACACCACTGCTCTATTGGTTATCAACCACGTGAATGCGATTGACATCGCCGAGAAGGCTTTCTTGCAAGCGAATCAAGAACACAAGCAAGAACGGGATGAACACAATTTGAAATTGCAAATAAATATGAGGCTTATGATAATGAGAAGGAGTTTAAGTCTTTATTTGAAAGGACTAATCGTCATAGGCGAACAAGATCAAGAACAAGGTCCCTGGTTCATAGCAAGCAGCCTTGGCGGCACAGTTGCAGCAAAACAATGTCTGTTTTATAAGAAAATCAAGAACTAAACAAAACCTAAACCCTAAGGAGAGTGATGACTACTATTTATAGAGTCTTGGGTGTCACCCCCCTAGACGTGCCCCCTAATGGGCCCAAATACGATACACGGTCCAACGGACCAAAAGACGGTATCGTAGCACCATGGCAGATTCTGGATACTAACTTGTTTTGATGATTCCCGTTGATTCCGAAGGTCTTTTGATGTGATACAACTTGGATTGGCTTTCTAATCAAATTAGCTTTCCAACCATATGTGGATCATCAAAAATAGAATCCATATACGTCCTGGGTGACCAGTTTAAGCCAGACTGGTCCTAGAGGCCAAGGTAGACTCGAACTTGAGTTGCTTTGGGCCTCCACCTCGGGGATTCGAACCGAATTAGCTTCGGACCTCCTTCTTGACTTGGACGCCCTTTCTGGCCTCCTACCCCTCCATACCATGCACCAAACATGGTCATATGCATGGGTGTCATATCCTCATCATTTGGTTAGTAGCCAGAACCTGACCCGCGTCTGGTCAGCACTAACCAGACATGTCTGATCAGGATTCTCCCTCTCTAGAACCTTACTAGAGTTGATCGAACTCTGGTACCCAACATCTAGTGACATTTATCTCAGCATGCAGTTGTAACTAGATGACTTCACCTTGATCAAATGAACTGATCAGACTCTGCGCCAGCGTCCGGTTACACCGAAACCAGCGTCTGATCAATATTTGACCCTCCATTCACTTCTAACTCGCAATCATATATGAATGAAGTTTGCTCCAAATGATCTAAGGCCTATTTAGGAGCTACCTAGTGCTAGTTTAGATAAGTGTGCGCCATACCTAACCCACTAGACTCACCTAGGTCAAGCTACCCGTCCATGCCCCCATTAATAGTACGACCAAAGGAAAAACAAAGTCCTAAACTACTCTAAGTGCCTCTTTAATACCAAACGACACTTAGAACTAGTTCATCCTTAACCTTGTCATCCATCCTTTGAAAACTAAAATGATTTCCATTATAGGGGCATGACAACAATGATTGCCCAATCAATTGTCATTACCATGACCTAACTTAATTGCATCTGTAAAATATACGTTAGTCATAGTAATCTTGTATTGTCATTAACCACCGAAAACCAACTAGGGGCCTAGATGCTTTCAGCACGTATAGTGTGTGTTGGGTGTGCATGTGTAGTGTGGGCATGTGTTTGTGCTTAAGTAGATACTACAGTTGTACAAGATGAGAGGCTTCCAAAAAAAACTAGCTACTCTACTCAACTAGAGAGCAACTACTACAAGAAACAACTACACAAGCTAAATACAAGAATGAAATGCACAAGTGTAGTAAGGAAACCATCTGGGCAAGATATGACACAAGATTTATCTCCAAGGTTCGATTGCTTACCAGTAAGGCCGGGCAAAAATAACCGAGAACCGAGAACCGAACCGAAAGAACCAGAACCGAAACCGAAAGAACCAGAACCAAAAATTTTGGTTAGCTGTTCGGTTCTCAGTTCTTAGGAACTAAATTAACTAATCAAATTTCAGTTCCTAGGCTCGGTTAACCGAAATAACCAAAGGAACCAAAATTCACAAACAAGCCCAATAAACCTTACAACCTAGGCCTAATACCAACTTAACCCTAGATATAAAAGGTGGATGACACCCCCTCATGGCCTCACACCCTCACATTTTTTAAAATCTTGGCATTGTGCTTTTTTAAAAATATTTTTTCCTTTTTTCCTATTCTTTTATTTGCTGCTTGTGTAAATCCTCGGTTAGTTTGGTCGGAACCAGAACCGAACCGAACTAACCAAAACTGATTATGCTCGGTTCCAAGATTTGCGAAGAACCGATCGGTTCCTATTTGTAGAGAACTGAATTTGTGTCATAAACCGAAGAACCGAACCGAAACCGATCAGTTAACCGAATGCCCAGGCCAACTTACGAGAACCTACGTCCTCGTTTAGGTGAGTCTCAATGTGATCACTTCGCGTGCTAATCAAGTTCACAAGCTCGACCCTTATTAACATGGTGTAAGGAAAATGGACCCTAGGCCCATTTACTTTGGATTTTGGTGTTTGATGGCCAACACAACCAATTTGGACTAATGAATTTGTAAATGATTGTTTTGTAGTTCAATAGAGTGCAAGATGTGACTTTGATAAAGGCGACGTGATGATCCGATGATCAACACCATAAGCATGACCCTAGGAGCACAAGAGAAGACCCAAGATATCAAGCAAAGTCCAAGGACAAAGATAGGAACCAAGCCGTATGCAAGATCACGAAGAAACAAGCTCATAGAGTTGACCGGACGCTGAAGGAAAGTGACCGGACGCTCCGATCAGTGACTCGGTAACAACAGGCATCAGCAGCAGTGACCGGACGCTGAATACTAAAATCGACCAGAAGCACTAATGGCACTATTCATCATTCTGGCAACACATTCAGTATTGACCGAACGCTGGTGGCAAATCGACCGAACGCAGGACTACAGCGTCCGATCGAGTACAGAAAGGTTCTAGAGCGGTGAAATTGCGACCGAACGCGTCCGGTGGCATGTGACCGGACGCTGGCAACGTCCGATCAATTGATCGTAACTCTAACGGTCGGGATGACCGGACATGTTTGGTCAGGACGTGATCAGCGTCCGGTCAGTAGCAGAAAAGCAGGATTTCGTCCCCAATGGCTACTTTCTCAGTGGGGCTTATAAATACAACCCTCAAATGGCCAAATGAGTAGAGTGGAGCTGAAGAAACATATCAAGGGTATTGATATACCATTTTAGTGATCTCCACTTGCATAGTGCTTAGTGATTAGCGTAGCTACTTTGGGAAGTGCTTAGGTTGATTAGACCACCACTTATGCACTTGCTCTAGGTTTAGGCCTAGTGTTTAGAAAGGTTAGCATACCTCTTACCACTCGGTGCTTGCGCGCACTATTGTTGTATATCGGAGGGGCTTGTAGTCTTGTGATATCACACCAACCACGTTTATGGTGTGGCTGCCACCGTATACCGAAGGGAACAAGGCCCGTGGTGTTTCGGTTGGAAGCTTGATAGTGAAGATGGCGGAGTGCATCCGGGAGAGGCTTGCCAGAAGGCACGTTGGAGACCCACTTGTGCATGAGGAAGGCCCGAGGCTATCTATGGAGTTACTCGACCGGGAGCTTGGCCCTTGAGAGGGATTCCTTACGAGGGGCTCCAACGAGGACTAGGGGGAAGCTTGTGCGCTTCTCGATACCTCAATAAAAATACCAGAGTCATCGACGGGAGTTTGCATATCTCTACCTAGCTTTTTAGCTTCCACATTTATATTAATTGTATTACTCCTTTAGAGGTAGAGATAGAACCACACTAGCAAAACCATAGTTGCACATTTAGATAGTTTATCTTTTGTATAGGTTTTGCTAGGGTTAGAAAAAAAGGCCATAGCTTAAGAAGTAGATTTTAAGTCACCGAATTCACCCTCCCCTCTTAGGTGTCACGGTCCCCTACACATGGGTCCACAAGAAGTAAATCAAAAAGAGCATATGTTGATGGTCACTGTAGGGATCCACCATGTTAATTTAGCTAAATCAAGCGTCATCCCCTTGACCCACCTGATTTAAGCAAATCAACCTCGGTGATTCCCGGGAGATGCCAGCCACATCTCCACTACATCAAGACATAGGATCTCGATTACGTATCATACCAATATATCCACCACAAATCAAGATTATGTTAGATAATTAGGCATTTTCATGGTTAATTTAATCCAGAAATAAAACATCAATAGGTTCATGACGACATATATGTGTATGTGTTTATCACTAACAAATGCTACAGCATGCAAGTATGACATACCGATCGATACAGTATGTACACAAAGTATGGTAATCAGAGAGTTAAGAGTGTACCCAGCAGAGGGTCCCATGTCGAGGGCATCGGAGGCTCCATTCGCACCAGACATAGTGTGTTGCTCAAAGTCATGGACCACAGTCGATGTAGGAAGGTGTTCGCAGTACAGTCCCACATAGGCTTCATATATTACGAGCAGTCACAGAATCACTCCCCAAAAACCTAATCGCCGCACACCCCGTGCAAGGTTCATAGATGGACAAGGGTTCTGAAGGCACCTGCTCTCCCGTTGCTCCATACATGCAAAGGTACGGGATGGGGAAAACCAAAGGGCGGCTGAGATGTGGTCTCTCAGAAGCGAAAAGAAGATTGGACTGAGGGAGGACTTCTACTTTTATACCTACGGCGGGTTGGGAGAAAGCCAGCGGAGGAACTCAGGAGACAGAGACACGAAGAGACGGTAACCGGCGCAATCAACTCGCCTCCACCATAAAAGAGAGAAACTTCCATAATTATATAGATTAAGTGGCAAAACCTAGCCATGCCCACCCGTCCGCTCACTCGCCGCCTGCCTGCTTGCCACGCCCACACCCACACCCACTCCCACGGCCATGACCCAACTCGGCCCACGCCCACGCCCACATGCACGCCCACACCCCACAGCCCGGCCCAGCCTGACCGGAGGCGGCGGCGGTGGCGCGCGCGTGTGTGGCACTCCTGTGTCCTTTTCTTAGCTTCTCAATTAAGATGAATAATTTCCAACCAAATAAGCCGAGTCAACATTTCGTCAAAATGTCGTATGGTATTAAACCATACAATGCTTAATGTTATAGACCATACAGTTTTATTTGATTTATTAAATATTATACGGGCCAAGCCCATAATATATCCAACAATCCCCACCAAACTCTGGGGTTTGTAACAAAGTAGTCTCAGAACCACATTTCTTTTATATACCAGTGTTTCGATGGAGACTGTTAAGTTGAACATCCATCTAGAGCAATAGTTTCACTCAGTCACAACTGAACAATAGACTAAGCCTTGAATTGATAGTTTTGTGTGAGGTGAATGTCACTAAAGTCCTTAGCCGATACTAGGCTGCAAAAGCCATGCCCTCTATTTGAAGCATATAAGTCATACTCTAATGTCTTTTATGAGTATTTAGAGATCACCCAAATCTCATAGACTATGACCAGCAGTCTGACTCATATAGGTGTATTCCTCAAAAGATATTATGTAGGACAACATCTTTGCTTTAGCAAGCCACTTGGAACATATTAAGGTAAAAATCAACCTGCCTTATAGAAAGAAAAGATATGCATAAAAAATGAGTCTTACTAAGGATCTTTCCTCACAATTTACTACTAGCTTGTTTCACCATCCTACTTTACGAGATCTCCGATCACATAGAACAGGTTACCACTATAGTAAATTTCATGTGGGTCTGAAACCCATCTCTCTCGATGCACTTTCTATCACATTGCGTGATAAACCCTTAGTGAATTAATCTGTCAGATCGTTAGATGTGTGAACATAGTCCAACGCTATTACTCTAAAGTTTCTTAATTTTCTGATACATTTAAGTCGTCTCTTAACATGCCTTGTGGACTTCATGTTATCCTTAGATCTGTTAACCTTCGTAATCACAGTCTGGTTATCGTAGTTCATAGAAATAGCCGATATAGGTTTTTCAACAACCGGTAAATCCATAAGGAGATCACAAAGTCACTCGGCCTCAGAGCCATCGGTGTCTAATGTTGTGAGTTCTGCTTCCATTGTACACTTTGTTAAGATAGTCTGCTTGCAAGACTTCCAAGAAACAGCACCACCTCTAAGCGAAAACACATATCCACTTGTGGCATAAAAGCTCATCAGCATCAGAGATCTAGTTGGCATCACAATAGCCTTCTAGCACCTTCGGGTGTCCGGTATAACGAATACCATAGCTCATAGTGCCTTTTAGATAGCACATCACTCTCTCAAGAGCATGCCAGTGATCATCTCCTATGTTTGACACAAACTGGCTCAGCTTGCACACAAGAAATGAGATGTTAGGCCTTGTTGCACTAGCAAGATACATGAGCGAACCAATGATCTGGGAATATCTCAATTGATCCCTTGCTATTCTCTAATTTTTCCTCAATAGCACACTAGGGTCATAAGGTGTAGGAGCAGGTTCACAGTCACTAAACCTAAAGCGACTCAACACCTTTTCCACATAGTGGGATTATAATAGAGTTATCCCACCATCACCTTCTCTCAAAAGCTTGATATTAAGAATAACATCAGCCTCTCCTAAATCTTTCATTTCAAAATTATTAGATAAAAATTCCTTCACCTCCTCAATCACTTTGAAGTTGGATCCAAAGATTATTATGTCATCAACATATAAGCACAAAATAACTCCTTCACCCTCACCATACCGATAGTACACATATTTGCCAGCTTCATTCACAACAAAGTCAACAGATGTTAGAGTTCTATCGAACTTCTCATGCCACTGCTTCAGAGCTTGTTTTAGGTCATATAATGACTTTAATAATTTACACACCTTGCCTTCTTGATCATTTGCTACAAACTCATCTAGTTGATCCATATAGATCTCCTCCTCTAACTCTCCATTTAGGAAAGCAGTCTTAACATCTATTTGATGAACGATAAGACCATAAGAGGCTGCTAGGGAAAGCAAAACTCAAATTGTAGTCAATCGGGCAACTGGTGAATAAGTATAAAAGAAATCCTCATCTTTCTTTTGAGTATAACCCTTGGCCACAAGTCTTGCCTTGTATCTTTTGATAGTACCATCAGGCCTAAGCTTTTTCTTGAACACTCATTTACACCCTATAGGCTTGCGCCCATAAGGACGATCAACTATTTCCCAAGTTCCATTTGACATAATAGAATTCATCTCACTCCGTACTGCTTCCTTTCATAAGTCAGCATCAGGAGAGGAATATGCCTCTTCAATGGTCGTTGGTGTGTCATCCACAAGGTACACAATATAGTCATCACCAAAAGAATTTGTAGTCCTCTATCTCTTACTTTTTCTAGTGACTATAGTGTCATCCTCCTCAGGATTTTGCATATAGGGTTCCTTAATTCATTCTATTAGAGTAAAATTTTCATGCTCATGGGGAATTATAAATTCATGACCAGTCGTGCTAGGTGTATTTTTCATAGGAAATTCATTGTAAAAAAAATACAGCATCTCTAGATTCTATGATTGTATCAACAGTCATCCCAGGAACACTAGAATTTATAATTAAAAATCTATAACCCACGCTGTGGATAGCATAACGAAGAAAAACACAATCAACAGTCTTTGGTCTAAGCTTTCGCTTTTTGTTTATTGGCACATTCACCTTTGCCAAACAACCCCAAATTCACATGTAAGAGAGATTTAATCTCTTCTTCTCCTAATCCTCGAATGGTATAATTTCTTTGTTCTTTGTGGGCACCCTATTCAAGATATGACACGTTGTTAATATAGTCTCACCCCACCATTCTTTAAATAGTCCCACAGTCTCTAACATGGTATTAACCAAATCAGTTAGAGTGTGGTTCTTTCTCTCTGCAATCCTATTGGACTGTGGTGAGTATGGTGGCGTCCTCTCATGAATAATTCCATGCACCGCGCAAAACTCAGAAAATTCATTTGAGAAATATTCTCCCCCGCGATTGGACCACAAATGTTTGATTTTCTTCTCAAGTTGATTTTCTACCTCAGCTTTATAGACTTGAAAATAATGCAACGCTTCATCTTTAGTTTTCAATAAATACATGTAGCAAAATCAAGTACAATCATCTATAAATGTCATGAAGTATCGTTTACCGTCTTTAGTCAATTCATCATTCATTTCGCATAAATCAGAATGAACAAGTTCTAATGGTGCCAAGTTCCTCGCCTCAGTAGCCTTGTGAGGCTTGCGCGGTTACTTCGATTGCACATACACACCTGGCACTTAGAATCTTTGACTAAGTTAAATTTCGGGATTAAATTCAGATTTACAAGCCGCGTGAGACAGCCAAAATTAATGTGACAAAGTTGTGAATGCCATATATTTGACTCATCCAAAACATTAATATTGTTCACTACTTTATTACACACATCATCAAGCAAAGATAAGCGAAACAAGCCTCCACAATCATAACCTTTTCCAATAAATATTCCACGTCTCGACACAACATATTTATTGGACTCAAGCACTATTTTAAAGCCATCGCGACACATTTGAGAACCGCTAACAAGATTCTTCTTGATGGAGGGAACATGCTGCATGTTCTTTAATAGCACCGTCTTTCCCGAAGTAAACTTCAGAACGACCGTACCAACATCAAGAACACGCGCATGTGAACCGTTTCCCATCAGCAAGGCTCCAGTCCCATCGGTCTGATAGGAAGTAAACAAAGAAACATCAGCACACAAATAAATATTAGCACCGCTATTCATCCACCACTCAGGTAAAAGAAAAACTGAAAGAACAAAAGGTAAAGACTTATCATACCCAGATGTCCCTCCTCTAGTCTCGCTAATCACCACGTTTGTTGATTTCTTTTCTTTCTTATATTTGCGGTTTGGGCACACACTTTCCCAATACTCATTACTCCCGCAAACAAAGCAACCTCCACCTTTCTTGTTATTTTTCTTCTTAAACTCAATATTTTGCTTAGGCTTTGTATTGTTGTTCTTTTGCATGTTCTTCTTCTTTTTATTACGGAATACAAATGAATTTTTCTTCTGCACCATATTAGCAGCGGAAGACTCAACTCCTTTTCTACGGTTGTCTTTTGCTCTCGTCCTCTCCTCAACATTAAGAGATCCAATAAGCTCAGCCACGCTAAACTCTTGTCTCTTGTGTTTTAAAGAAGTAGCAAAATCCATCCAAGAAGATGGCAACTTAGCGATTATACCATCGGCCACAAACTTATCGGACAACAAACATAGAAAATGTTCTAGTTCCTTTGCTAGCGCCTATATCTCATGAGCTTGTTCCACTATAGAACGATTTTCAACCATTTTATAGTCATACAGCTGCTCCATAAGGTACAACTCACTACCAGCATCAGAAACTATAAACTTTGCCTCAAGAGCATCCCATAATTCTTTGTCTGATGTTCAAGATATGTAGTTTTTCTCACACTTACTATGAAATGCACTAATCACGACGTCTCAAAATAGGTTATCGGTAGCCAAGAACTTTTGCTCCTCCTCAGGAGTAAATTATTCAGGCTTTCCCTATGCGACGTGATAGCAGTTCATAGCAGTCAACCACAACACCATCTTGGCACGCCATATCATGAAATTCTTGCCATAAAAAATATTCGGCTTCAAAGCAGCAGCAAAACCACTGACAGAAAATTGCCTAACATTATGTTTTTGGATTGTTAAATAATTAGGCATTTTATGGTCAATTTAATCTAGAAATAAAATATCAGCAGGTTTGTGACGACATATATGTGTATGTGTATATCACTAACAAACGCTACAGCATGTAAGTATTGCATACCGATCGATACAGTAAGTACGTAAAGTACTATAATCAGAGAGTTAAGAGTATACCCAGCGAAGGGTCACATGCCGAGGGCATCAGAGGCTCCATTCGCACCAGACATAGTGTGTTACTCGAGGCCGTGGACCACAGTCGATGCAGGAAGGTTTCGCAGTACAGTTCCACGAACGGTCACCAGGAAGATGATACCTTGCTGTTCCGCAAGCGATCACCAGGAAGAAGATGTCTGCGATGTGGATAAGCAGTCGCGGAATCGCTCCTCGAAAATCTAATCGTCGTACACCCCGTGCAAGGTTCGCAGGCGGACAAGGGTTCCAGAGGCACCTGCTCTCCTGTTGCTCCGTACGCGTAGAGGTACGGGACGGGGAAAACCAAAAGGCGGCTGAGATGTGGTCTCTCGAAAGCGAAAGGAAGATTGGACTGACGGAGGACTTCTACTTTTATACCTGCGGCGGGAAGGGAGAAAGCCAGCGGAGGAACTCAGGAGACGGAGACACGAAGAGACGGTAATTGGCGCAATCAACTCGCCTCCACCATAAAAGAGAGAAACTCCTGTAATTATGTGGATTAAGTGGCAAAACCTAGCCATGCCCGCCCGTCCGCTCGCCGCCTGCCTACCCGCCCGCCACGCCCACGCCCATGGCCTGGCTCGGCCCACGCCCACACCCATGGCCCGGCCGCACGCACGTGTGGCATTTTTGTGTCCTTTTCTCAGCTTCTCAATTAAGATGGATAATTTCCAACCAAATAAGCTGAGTCAACGTTCAGTCAAAATCCCGTACGGTATTAAATCATACAACACTTAATGTTACGGACCATAGAGTTTTATTTGATTTATTAAATATTATACAGGCCAAGCCCATAATATATCCAACATATTACATCTCAATAAAAGATTACATAAATCAATAGAAACATATATTACAAGTCTTGTTGAATTAACATATTAATTGTACAACATTAATGAAGACACTAACTAACCTATCTGTAGTGAGAACCAGATGACTATCTTACTATATTACACCTAGGGTGAAAAGCCCTATGCTATGAATTAAATCTAACTAATAATAAGTGGTCGCCTTTGCCCATCAGCATCACCAGCATAGCTTGGACGACTCCTGCCATTCATCCACTTTACCGGCTATGACATGACAATCAATGTCCTTTAGGTACTCGCAAAACAAATTAACGGCGGTATCGTGAGTACAAGATTTTACTCCGCAGGACTTAGCTGATATATATAAACAAAGGAGTAGCCCATTTATAATGCTTCCAGTTATTCATTCTATGGTAGATCATGCTCGTTCTTGTGAGGCAAGAGAGAGTGCACTAATTCATGCGTTGACATACCTAAATGATGTGTTGAGGTACATAATAGGGCATGTTTGCCACACGGACTACGTCATTGCACGTGGTGGAAAGAGACTAAGAGAAGTGGGTGTGCTCCATGGTTGTAGTTTGTAATCTTTTAAGAGTGTAACGGGCCTGTTCGACTGGTATTAAAGCCGGCTGATAAGCCGACTGAAGTTATTTTGTTGTGAGAGAAAATACTATAGATTCTAGCTGATAAGTTCAAGCGAACGGGCCCTAAAAGTATCGAGACTTTGGTTTGTAACGACTGCATTATCTCTACCTATTAAGTTTGAACTTTCTAGTTATATTTATATATGATGTATTCTATCTCGAGAGAAATATGATGGCAATGAGAATTCTTTGGTGAGCTGTCGGATGTGATATTGGACCGACAGTAGCACTCAACAATTCACTGTCGGTGTGCACTCATCCAGCAGTGGTGCCACTGCCGGGTCAGGGTCTAAACCGGCACTGATACTCACCATATCACTACCGGTTGATAAGTCAACCTAGCAGTGTCATTGTGTCTATTATTATTGTCCGGTCACCAAGCTGGCAGTGATAAGACATCTTTATCACTGACGATTAACCTCTGTCGGTATCTAACATGAATTCCGGCATTAATAGGGTTTCGACCGGACGGTGATTATATCAGTGTAATGATTGTACTTTGAAATTAAAGTAGAAAAAACAGCCAGGATTAGATGGACTATATCTAGAAGTATACTTACTTTAAAATAAATTTTAAACAATAGAAGTGCGCTTGTTTAAGGACAGAGGTAGACTGGCGAAAGCGCGGGGGCCCGAACGTCGCCCGTGACAGCGGCCGCCGGCGGTGGCATCGAGCTAGCGATTCGATTAGGTCGTGTGGGGCGCATGTGCGATACTGATGATCACATTCAATGCGCACGACCGGGCATCTCTAGTACCGAACGTAACGTTGCATTGGTGATGTGTGGTCTCGCCGTCCAGCTAGCTAGCCGTAGGCCGTAGCTAGAGCCATAGGTGGCCGGCCTCCGTGCGCTGATTTACACGGATGATTACCATGATCTTTGATACGAGTCTCAGTTGACAGCGCAAGGTCGTCACTTGGACCACCTTCGAACTGTAGGTCGTTAATTGTGTGGTTAATGGGATATATAATATACATCTGCCGTTTCTGTGGTCACAGCTATAGCAACGATCGATCCACCCATCGATCGGGACCGATTCGAAGCTAACGTTTCGGTGTGCATCAAGTGAACTGGAAAAAGGGTGTTTCCGCTTCTGAATTCTGTTTCAGCTTATAATCCGCGATCATATTATGAGCCAGCGAACAGGCTGTCTACTGCTACTGGAGATATGATGCAGCACAAGTTGATCAAATTCTCAAACGGTGTCTAGCTCGTTTCAACGGTTCATGTTATATTAACTAGATATATATTTCCGTACGAGCTCCATATAGTAATTTTTGCCTCGAAGTTATTGTTATCCTCGACCGAAGTTTTGGAACGCAGGGAGTAAGCCGCAAAGGAGGATATTTTGTTGATCTTGAATTCGTTGGATGAATGTTACGTCAGGTCTGTTGCGCAGTTGCGCTGACTTATTACTTTCAGCTGGCTGCTAAGTGCTAATCCATCCCTGTTGGACCTGTTCTCCAAATGCAACGATCCTGTTCATCATAGAGGGAAAACAGTCAACGTGGGAGTTTATTACGAGGTCGGCACCACGCGTTGGCATATGGCACGGACCACGGATGAACGGGATGCTTTGGCCTCGATCGTAACCCTTGATGATGGTTACATTGTGCCGTACACAGGGCCATGCAATGCAACAGATCGGGCTCGCTTATCTTATAATCCGTATTTTTCAGCTTGTTTTTTTAGTCGGAATAGTATTTTTCTCTCACAATAAATCAATCGGAACGGTTTATTTTTTCAGCGAAGCGAACGGGGCCAGAGTATAGTCAATCGGGCGCCTCCTTTGTTTTATTTTTAATAATTGATACTGTATTTCAGACCTCTGTTGTTAACTGGTGTGTTAGCATGGCTCGATATATATGCATGCAGCCTAAGAGCAAGGCTACTAATACCGCCGGCTCACTGAAGGTAAGGTTCCTTGCAGCCTTCTTTCAGCCCACTCATATAGTAGTTAGCTCTTCACTGTTAATATATAGTTCACTTGTCCCTCACATAGAGTTTCTTAGTTCTTATGCTCAAGCTGACTATAAGCTTACACCCCGTTTCTATTCTCTCTTCCACCTCAGCATTTAACCGGCTTAAGTTCTTATACTTGCTCTAACAGCGCTCTGATCCGTGGAAGCATGCAGGTCTGCATGTGGCACCATCAAGCTACTAGCTAGCTCGATAGCAAGTGGCAAGCAAGCTAGCCTGCTAACTGGATGCATCACAAGTCCATTTCCTAGTTTAATTTGCCACCCATACAGAAGAAGATGCTAGAAAACGAAGTGGTCGATCGAGAGCAGGCATGAAAGTGCCATGGCGTCATGGGTGGCCGCAATGTCAGAACTCAGAACCCAAGCTGGCTGTCCCAGCTCCCAGCTACATTCCGAGGCTTGGCACTGTACCCACACTCCTCAGGTCCGCATCAATGGAGAAAACCGTGGGAAAGCCTAAAGCGCAGCGGGCCGGGCCGGGAGAGGTTGGCGCATCAATTCGCGCATCCAGGCGACGGACACGCCCCGATGTCCTGGATCGATCGTTATCGGGGCAAGAGATGAAAAGAAGAAGGTAGTGCATGGATGCGCCCGCTTCGATGGGCAAAACCTGTGGCGCAGAAGCCCCCCTGCCGGCAACGGGATTCCCGCGACGGCGACGGTGACGGCCGGCGACTACTCCATGCGAGAGCGACGGCGACGCGGGCGGGAGCCAGTCAGCCAGCGCAGCGTTGAGCCCGCCGGCCGGGCTTGGGAGTTGGGACAGCGCTGCGTGCATGCACAGGGTCCGGTTTTGGAGCCATGGGGGGAGGAAGGCGGCAGGCGCGTACGTTGAACTGACGGGTCGGGCATAATTGGTTGGGGGAAGCCGGAAAGGGACGTGACGCGCGGCGACCGCGGCCGCACGCCGTGCGCGGGCGCCCATCTCCCGCGGCCCTCCCGCGCGCGGACACGGCACCGGCACGCGATCGGCAGGGGGCGCCGTGGCAACGGGGGCGTGCGTCCATACCGATCGAGTAAATGGGGGCGCAGCGCACTGGGGCAGACTGGCCGTGGCCGTGTTGCCGTGCCCGATCCCGATGGATGGATCCATCGATCTGTACGCTTCGCCCAGCCTAGCTAAGCTAGCTAGCTTGCGTGCTTGCTACAGGAGCGGGGAGATGTGTCGGGCCGAGTGAGATAAGATCTGCCTCCCCGGGCGGGGATCTTGCCAAGGCGAAGAAGGCCCGGCCCCGATCGAGCGGGGTTTCTCTGCTGTCCGTCGTCAGAGTGTCCGCGTTCGTGCCAAGGCCGCCAAGCCTGCTGGGTACGGTACGTTCGTGCGCGCGTCCGCCGACGCCGAGTGGTATGGCGGCATGTGTCACGGTCACGGCAGAGCGCACTTGGACTTGGCTTGCAACGCCTCCTTGGATGTGGATGTGGTCCACCACCACCACCATATGCAGCGTAGTAGTACCTATCAATCACTGCACCACCACCATTCGATCATCCCCGATTCTGATAAGATTTTTGTCTCCACAAGACGGTTATTATCAATAGTACTAGTACACTCCGGTTACTAGCAGCTAGAGCCTAGAGCTAGCCTTGAGCCAGCTTGTTTCTAGTGAGAGAGAGTGCGTGCGAGTGCGTGTGTGCAGCAGCGTCCGGCCCGGCCGGGACCATGCGTAGAACGAAGTACGTGACAGCGACAGCAGCTGCTGGCCTCCGAGCGAGCGACGAACGAGCCGAACCGGCATGGTGACAGTAGTAATTAGCACGAGTTGCGATCGCAGGATCAGCGAGCATAAATGGCGGGGATTTGCACGCATGCATGGTGCACTGAACCACCATAAAACACACCCATTTTTCAAATGTTTTTTTTAACGTAACCCGATTTAAAAAACCGGACCGACTCGTTCTGGTTGGAGAACAGGGGCAATGATTGTACTTTCGTTAGGCCAAACCCAAACCTTTTCGGAGCAGGGTAGAAAACAAGCACGATTGTAGATAGGTCGATGGCGAGTACGAAGAACAAATTTATTAGTATATCCCTCTCATGTTGCATTCTCGGATCGTCTCAGAAATGCACGGATGACCGATTCAGGCTACCTGCTCCTGCTGGGAATCAAGTGGTTCCAGCACTCTCTGGGGAACAATGCATATACGGCAATGCTATTCTATATTCTAGGTGTAGAATATTATCTTAGGTGTAGAATAATAATATTATTCTACACCACAAGTTAAAATTGACCTAAAAAAATACTAAGTAATACTAAACCATGTTCAGGATCAGTAAGTACTACACCCACCCAGTACCTCGAAAATACTGAACGATACTGAAACACGACTTCTGAACAATACTGAATTCTGTTTAGTATAACAGCTTGGTGTAGAATAACACACACGCGTATATATATGATACTGGCGACTGACAATTAACAACAACCCGATCATTTCCATATGATTTTTCAGACCGGTCATCGAGAATATCTTGCTTCCCCAGCGTTTCCACCGCCAAAACAATACCATGTTGCAAAGATTTGGCACAAGTGACAGGCTCCCTTAACAACCTTGCTTTGACACGATTACAGGAGTGAGCTTTGGCATCACGCTCGCTCTGCCGCCACGCGATCTCACCAAACAACCACTCCCTCCCGCCCGGCCCCAATGGAACGAGCGAGGGCGATGGATTAGGCGATTTCTTTTTGTACGTACTACCTGCGTGGACGACGCCAGAGACTTGGGACGAGGAATTAGAGAACCGGCCTATCATAGCATTATTAGTGTACTTGCCTTCATTAATCAACACGTAATCTTATTAGGTGAGCTAAGACAATATAGTAATGGCGTACGTAGCTAGTACATGTGTCCACATTGTTCACCGACCGCACGTAGCCGCCTCGGCTCGATGGATCTGGGGGGTCACTGTTCTTCCGACGCTCCCATCACCACAGATCGCGCGACGTGTGTCAAGATGCGAGGCCTCTCAGCTCAGCTCCCTGGTGGGTGCACTGCATATATACCTGAACCGTCGCGACCGCGGATCGGTTGGGCTGGTGGAGCTGTAGCGCGGGAGTACGCACTTACTATACGCGCGGTTCTTGGACGGGTCGCCGTCGTCGTCGTCTGAGCTGCCATGCCACTGCCAGCCTCCGGTTTCGCCAAAACCAGTCGCCGATCGAGGATGGACACGATCAAACACCGCCGCGTGCTAGCTTGCCGTCCCTGTCTACCCGCCGCCGTTGGTTGCTTGCACCGGCGGGTCGAGCTCATCGGCAGATCATCGACCCGTCCATCCATATCCGCGCGCGTGCCGTGCAGATTTCACACTGTTGGGCAGTGAAACTTTGAGATCGGCCGTGCAGTGCCTCGATTAATTACAACCAGGGATCGATCATGTGGGTTATTATGTGCTCCCGCGCGTGATGAGCAGCACACATTAGTAGGCCTTTCTTTGTCTGCATCTGCGATATCCACCGGCGGCGGTGATGATCAATTAAAAACGAGGATCTGCTGGATCTCCAACCGTGCTGCTGCCGCGGCTGCTGCGCCTGTGACTGTGGAGGATCTGACCTCCAGATGCCAACATATTGCTTGTCGTATACGGGGTACTAATCAACTGTCACCATGAAAAATTGAAGCGTGGCTTGACCACGCACTAATCAAATGTGGATCATCGGAGTAGTAACATTTATGCAACAGTGTAACATCAATGTAACAGGGAAGCAGAATCATATATATAATATAGCGCAATGACCAAGATAACGCATAATTGAATTGCCACCCATCGATCGCGATCAGTATCTTAATTTCCAGACGCAACCTTTATCTGCCAGACTACATAAAATAGGCCAGTCAAAAAATGGATAAATGATAGATGTGGCAAAGGCTGTGAGTAAATACAAGAGCCATCAGCCATATAAATTCCAATACAATCACTTACGAGATGATGAAATACTCTCTATGGACAGAAACAAGAACCCCAGTCAAATACAACGATGTTCCAGTAAAAGAAGATCAAATAGAAAAGACATCACAACTGTAATTTTGTAGGCACACAAGTGCCGTTCTTGAACTAATTGCACAGAACTTTATTATCATAATAGTCTTGGAAAAAACCGTACCAGCGAGTTCGTAAATAAATTTCATAATCTGGGTTTATAAAAGATTTTTATTGGGCTAACCAGACAAGATTTCAGGTGCTAGGACTCCAAATGAATCTAATTAAACCAAATCTCTACTCCCGATACAGCTCGAGATCCAACTGTATATAATAGTTTCAGTTTGTACTCAAATGGAGTACATACACCTTAGACTAATTTGGCTACACTCGTATCCCCATCAATATCTATATGTATTGGAGTGAATTGAGGTGGAAAACTAACTATTTTTTACTCTAATAATCCGCTTCAACACATGCATGTATTGAGGTGAATGCGAGTGCATCCAAACAAGGCCTTAATCTTTGTACTCTGATGCATTTAAACAAGGCCTTAGTCTTTCCACTCTGACGTAGGTATCTAAACAAGGCCTCAGTGTTTGTACTGTTGTAAACGTCCTGACCATGTCCAAGTCTAACCACACCGTACCCTATACATGCGTACAAAACAGGAAAATACAGAAAAATCAAGGCATAACTAACGAAGATCCTTGCTCATCAGCTCCAATCATTGTAAGATGTCTTGAAACATCATCACGAGACGAAGAAATCTAGTACTGCCAAGTACGAACCGCAAGGCCCTGCCCATGTGAGGGGTCATGATGCATCTATCTAACTTGTGTGTCTGACAAAGTGGGTCCAACACAAGAGACAAATCTAGTACGAATATAAATTTAACAAGTTAGCCGTTAACCTATATATGCATCGATCCAGCAGTTGATCTGAGTATTCTTTAATTAAGATGGTGGTTCTGTTCGAGGGCCTGATGGCCTAAATAAGAGATTTACAGTAGTACTCATTTCGTCCTACATAGCGAGCTACTAGCTAGGTGGAAGCTGAGCCTATGGTAGAATTCATTTTGAAAAATGTTCGTTTTTTCTTTTTTTTAAAGGAAAAGGGACTAAGGGAATTAGTAGAAATCAGTGTATTTAAAAACTTTTTTTAGAAAAAGTAAAACTACTATCAAAATCTATTATAAAAATCCCTTACATTGCGCGCAGCTATCAAAAGTCGTCCCAGAAAACATAACTGATGAAGTGATTATCATTGGGATCCTTATTACCTTGGACTATTCTTGTTCAGGTCGAAGTCAAATTCTGTTAGAAACTTGTAGAAATATATATACCTCAGTTCCGGGATCGACGACATACGGAACATGTAATGTCAACACACGCCATAACTCCAGGCCCTGTTGCCGACATGGACGGTTGTTTTCGTTTGTACGATTGGGAAATTAGCCATGCTTTAGTTTTTTCCCCTAAAGTTTACTTCCTATCCCATCAAATGTTTAGACACATGCATGGAGTATTAAATATAGACTAAAAAATAAATAATTGCACAGTTTGCGACTAATTTACGAGACGAATCTTTTAAGCCTAATTAGTCCATGATTTGACAACGTGGTCCTACAGTAACACATATGCTAATGATAGATTAATTAGGCTTAATAAATTCGTCAAGCAGATTGCTGACGGATTCTGTAATTTATTTTTTACTATTATCCGAACATTCCGTTCGATACCCCCATATGACACCCGATGTGACATCCCAAAACTTTACACCCTGGATTTAAATAAGGCCTTAATCAAAAGAGAATATAAATACCGAAGTACCTTTCAGCTATGCACATATTAATCTACACGCTAATAATAAATATGCACACATAACAACTTAGATCATTGCCGATGGTAAAAACACCGATAGCTGCACTGGTGCGCCAAGTAGGAGCTCTTGCGCATAAGTCGGCTGGCGTCTGATCGGCTAGTTCTTCCGACTGGATAACGACGGGTGAAGGTGAGCTAACCGGCGACACATGGCGTCATCTCACTTGAAGCTGATGAAGATGGCACCCACAGAGGTTCGCAGCGATGGCGAACTAGGGGCGGCGGCGACTTGCCGACTTTTACTCGTCGAATCTAGCCATTTTGGGAGAGAACGTCGGGAAGCAGAGGTCGTAGTTTTCCTTTTTTTCCTTTTTTGGTTGTGTATTCTTCTCTTTGTTGAGGTGTGAGTCTAAGTGCTTTTGTATTGTTTTGGCCGTGTATATCCTCCATGGATACAGAGGCCAGATTAATGAAAATCTATTATCTAAAAAGTTTGACTTATATATAACAAAACTATAACAAAAAAAAAATCGTTACATTTTAGTACGGACTGTGGGCCGCCCCCCCTAGCATGCAGCAAAACAGAAACGTCATCAGAGCATGTATATATGCGCGTAGCTACCTTACCAGCTGCTCGGCCATGGCCGTCGTCATCCCGGCCGGTTTGCCGTGGGGTTAAACGTCCTCACGTACGCCCCTCCTCGAAACTGTGGGTTTTTATGCAACCAATGCCGATGACGAAATCTCAAAACCGGGTAGCTCGGGCGCGCCTACGTGCCTTGGCCGTTTTCCCAATCCCGGGCGCGGCTACTTTCACTTTCTGCGCCGAGCCGGAGGAAACTGTTGCGTTGTTTTCTAGCAGAAGCAGAAGCAGATGATGAATTGATGATGAGAGGGCTTCGATAGATCGATCGGGCACCTCCGGCCTTCCGCTCCAGATGATCGAGGCCAGCACGCAGAGCCGTGGTAGAGTATGCAATGACGCAGCCCCTCGACGACGCTGGCGGAGTGGCAACTTGCAGGAATTTAAACAAAAATGGCGCAGCCGATCGATGGCGAGAGAGAGAGCACACAGGTGGTTGGACCTACATCTTTGTTAGTTACGACAAATGCGATTTGCTCACGTCGGCTTTATTCAGGGGATGGAGAGAATATTTAACCAACTCTCACTGCTCGGCACTGAATTTCTTTGCCTTTGGAAAATGACTCTTTCGTCTTTCACTTTTCTTTGCAACTCTTTTATATATAAAATCTACAGTACGCCTGGTAGACGACAATGCTTGCATTTGCTCGTTAGAGCTGGCGTGTGCTCAGAGTTTCGAGCAGCAGTCCATGTGAGGAGGGCACTGCTCACTGGGGGCTGTGTGTGTGTGTGTGTGTGTGTGTATATATATATATATATATATATATATATATATATATATATATATATATATATATATATATATATATATATATAGAACTACTATCCTATAGCTGGCTGTAGAATAACTTATTCTGTAGCCACTTTGAGTTACGATAATTACTATGTTAATTTACGAGATTTACAGTAACTCCTTACTAAGTGGTTTAATATAACGTTATGGTAAATATCCTCATGTGTTATAGTAACCCAACTATCGTAAATATGTATTGACATTATGGTAAATTAGTATATAAAATTATAGTAAATGGAGGTGGCTACAGAATAACTTATTTTGTAGCCGGCTACTGAATAGCCTCTCCCTATATATATATATATATATATATATATATATATATATATATATATATATATATATATATATATATATATATATATATATATATATATATAATAATGTGTGTACACACTGGCTGGTGTATTATTAATTATAAGAACCTGATTGCACATTGATGATTAAATAAATGTACAGCAAATAAAGATTTGTAGTATATATGGAGTTACGGAAATAAAAACAAGATAAGCATCACGGATACTATGAAAGGTCTAATCACAGAATTGAAATACTTCTATCTATGCGTGTCATTTGATGATTACAAGCACATATTTAAAGTGGTTCTATCTGCACTTTGTCTTCAACGTCTAAGTTCCCACGAAAAGAATGGATGGTACGCTTAGCCAGATGAAGACAAAGCTACTAGTCATGTGCCTCCCAACCAAATAATTAAGACAGTACGTACATTAGAACTCCATTACAAATGTATATATGCTTGGAGCAAGTTGAGTTACTTGCCCTTAAACAATGTTACTTTCTTAGGACATTCCCATGGACTATACATATCCACATGTTCTCCCCACCTTATCATATAGCAGACAACTCCCTAAAAAACAAGATGCAGATCGATCATGTCAGCATACTCAGCACTACTTGAATTTTTTTACTTTCCCAAGTGTATTTTTCCTTTCATACATAAATTAGAGTAGCTTTGCCCTGATATGAGAGCCTAGCACCATGCATGTGCATAAAATCTATAACCAGGCTAGCACTAGTTTGTCCCTCTATGCTTTACTGTGGGCTGAGGGCTATATACCACCATCTTGTCTGTCACACGTAGCAGACGTAGGTGGCTCATTAGTGGTTTCTCAAAAAAGAATCTCATTAATTACTGGCATGATCCAAACTATATAGCAAACGTCTCCATTAGGTGGGAAAGAAAGAAAAAATCAACAAAATACACGTAAACAGGGACCGAAACAGGGCCGCCGGTGCTGACTGTTGAGGAGCTGCAGCAGCACCGGCGGCCTAGACGACAAAACCTTCTGCACTATGCTGCATCATCAATATATATACTTGGAATTGATCAAGCAACGCGTCGTTCAATAATGCTAAGGCCGGCAGCGCAGTAAACAATTTCTCTAATTAATGAAGTCTGGCTAGCCTTGTAAAATTGGTTTCCTATCATCGTCAATGTGGTCCTGATCTCCCATCAACACTCGCAGATTTGGCGTGGTCTCCTATCTTATTTGAATTATTGAAGGGGGGAAACAGACTAATATATATGTGCAGCAATAATAAACCATGAAAAAAATGCAGTTTTAAGGAAATTCAATTAGCATATATATCCACTTCATCGTTAATCATCGTCAGCAACCTGCTGTAGCTTCCTCTGTCCTCTTGCTCTGCACTCTGAGAGGAAATCTGAGTACTCTGAAGAAAGGTTTCACCGACTGACGGCTGTTGATCAGTCCGCTATTTTTTCAGTAAAACTTTGTTGCTTTGTTGCTACCTTCTACCGGGCGCAGTGAATATATCATCATTACAGCCCTATGCATGCATGGTCATCAGAGTCATACGTCGGGCAGCAAGGGAATCATGCGTGCACGTCCAGGAACACAAAGCTACAAACTTTGCCTCCCTGTGATGCCTCAGCAGCAGGAGGCTGCAGGGGCACGACCTAGCACTGCGCCATGCAATGCAACCAAATGCAAACATGCATGCATGTGAAATTGTGAAGTGAGTACAGGTCGATACCTGCTGCTCACTGGCCTTGTTCCTCTCAAAAATGGGCAAAAAAGCGAGGGAGAGCGTCCACAGAAAGTTACTGCACCCTGAAGCGGGCAGGGAGGGGCGTGGCAGCCGTCAATCTTTTTTCCCCTCTTCTGCCTGCTGCGGTGCCAAAGGCGAACAAAGCTTGCAGAGCCCCAGATCGGAGCCAGACCAGCAGAGAAAGCTGTAGAAACCTTTTCGATCCGTGAAAAATCTGCTACTACTTTGTATTCTACTCGCGAACTTCGGAGCACATACATACGCGGATACGCTAGCTACTACTGTCAACATTTTCTGAACGTACTATTATTGTCAATCTAGTTCTTCACGACGATGCGGTTCTGATTTAGAGAACAAAATGAAAAGTGAACATTCTTTGTGTTAGCAGAATCTAGCTAACACTGGACACGTGTAACACGTAACAGTGGCGTATATCGATGGATAGATAGATAGATAGATAGATACACAAAAGAGGACTACAGATCTTGGGCAAGTATTTATGAGAGCGCGTCAGCTGTAGATGGATGCATGATGTTCATGTGCCGCCCACTCAGCGTCATCTACTCATCTTCCCCAACCGAACACAGTGCCGCACCATCTTTTTCTCAAGGAAGATTTTTTTTCCCAAAAGAAAATAGAGAGACAGTTAATAAGTAGGCAAGGAGAGAGAGAGGAGGAGGAGGAAATACCGAAACAGGCATAGAGCTAGGCATCTATAAAAGAAGCAGCCCATATGCAGCCATCAACAGGAGGACCATATATCCCACACACATATGCATGATCGGTGCTGTGTCTTGTCTCCACCCCGGCCTATCTCCTCTTTCTCCTCCCCCTCCCGCTGTCCGCTCTCGCATAAGCTAACTCGAACAGCGAGAGCCAGCGCTTCCGCGAAGCCAGGCCGCCGGCCGCTCCATCCCGTTGCTGATTGATTGGTCAATCAGTTAGCAGTAGCTCATCAGCTGAGCAAAGACACTGCTGCTGCAGGTACTATACCTACTGCACACGCCTCCTCGTTAGGACTGTGTGTGTGTGTGTGTGTGTGTGTATTTGCACTCTCTGTGTATGTGGTGGTACTAGAGTAGTATTCCAGCATACTAGCTAACTCATAACCAATGTCGTTGGACACAGATATATACTCTCTTCTTTACTCGCCTCGCCGGTTGTTCGTCCGGGCGAGCTCATCTCGCTCATCTCTACACCGGCCGTCGGCGGCTCAGCGCCACCGCACCGTCCAAGGGCGGCTGTTGGAAGCCGCGTGACGGTGCGCTCCGTCGTCGGCCAAGAAGCGAATTAAGCGGGGTGTGCTGTTGTCCCATCGTTTTAGCCATCAATCATCAATCGGTCGCGATTGATAGGGAAGGTATGAACACACACAAGTCCTGTTTACTTGTACTCCATAATTAGCACACGTGATTTCATGCATCCGAATCCAAACATCCCGGCTTAATCATCAGTCACCTCGCTCCCGGTCGCGGCGCGGCTGAAGAATTTAACTATATATAGCAGTAAAAATCTTTCGGTTAATATATATGTAAAAGAAGAAGACCTTGTTCTCACATATGCATCATGAGCTAGATCTTGTTCTTGTATGTGGAGTTCTTGATGAGCTACATCTACATAGATATTTACTCCAGTCTCATGGTTTGGTGTGGAAAAGAATACATATACAGTTGTAATTATGAGGTTCATTCGAGACATCTCCTTCCCCCCGTCCTTGTCCGTCCATCAATGCCATGACCGTGTAGCTGTTTGTTGACGTTCATTCCACAACTCGATTTGGATTCCCTCTTCGATGTAGATGGATCGTAGCAGTCTTCCTTTCGTACATACGTACGTATGGCCAAGAACTCGTCTAACGCTCGAAGCTTCCTCTTTTGTGCAGTGTACAGTCGTCGTAGCGTCCTCCCAGAATCCCTGCGCCAGTCGTTTCAGCTTCTTCGGCGGCGGCGGCGGCGGCGGCGGCGGCGATGGACGCTACCTTTGGCTGGGCAGGCGCCGGCCACCATGTTGACGAATACTTCTCGCGCCAGGCTGCTGGATGCGGCCGGTTCGACATGGACGAGGCCTTCCTTGGGGTGTGCTTTGGGCAGCTCCAGTGCGACGGGGCCGCCCTTATTGGCGGCAGCGGCGGCAGCGACGCCGGAGCGTGCCAGGTCAGCTCGAATGCGGGTGCCATTGAAGGCGGCGCGGGTATGGACCACGATGACCCGCTCGCGTTCTTGAGCGCGGGGACCGGGGATGTCTTCGACGCTGGCCTACTCGACGCGGCGCTCGCGTTCACCAGGGAGCTCGGCGACGGCGGGGCGGTGTCCAACGGCGGCGCCATGCTCTCCAGCTACAGCGGCACCACCGGCGGAAACATATCCTCTGGGGAGTCGAACAACTACAGCAGAGGCGGCGGCCACGACGCCGAGGTGGTGTCGCCGACGTCCATCATGTCACCAACCACCACGGCGCCACCGCCGCCGTTAACGTTTTCCCACGCGTCATCCCACTCCCAGACCCATCAGGCGGCGCACCACCACGTCAAGAGGAAGGTCATCGTGAGCGATGAGTACCCGGCGTCGACCGCCATCGCAACAACAACAACCGCACCGCCACCGGCGGCGTTCCCGCGGCCCGCCGGCGGCGGCGCGAAGCGGCGTGCTGCAGCGACGACGAGCATCAGCTTCGGCGGCGGCCATGTCGCGCGCGATCCCAGCGCCGGGTACGAGCCGGACATGGAGGCGATGGCGCAGGTGAAGGAGATGATCTACCGCGCGGCGGCGATGCGGCCCGTGAACCTGGGCTCCGAGGTGATCGCCTCGGCGGCCGCGGAGAAGCCCCGGCGGAAGAACGTGCGCATCTCGAGCGACCCGCAGACGGTGGCCGCGCGGCTGCGGCGGGAGCGCGTGAGCGAGCGCCTGCGCGTGCTGCAGAAACTGGTCCCCGGGGGCAGCAAGATGGACACGGCTTCCATGCTGGACGAGGCGGCCAGCTACCTCAAGTTCCTCAAGTCTCATGTCCAGGCGATGGAAACCCTAGGCACCACCAACACCAGCAACAACAGCACGAGCACCAGCAGCAGCACAGCAAGCAGGTCGCAGCAATACAGCTATTACAGCAGCGGCAGCGGCAGCAATAATCCTTCAGGCTTTCTCGGATTTGCAGCAGGAAGGAGCAGTAATAATATTATTTCTCCAGCTGGGTATGTAAATCCGAGCGGATCGTTCAATACTAGCAGCAAACTACTGTTGTAGGTTTCCAATATCGGCCGAAATCTCCTAATATTTTCGATATATCCTCTTTATCCGTAGGTGCCGATAAAGAAATGTCTATCTTTTTTGTACAAATTTTGTTTAAATTTACTTAAATTCAAATTAAATTTTATTTGAATTTGGTCCGATATTTCCAATATATCATGTTTATCCTCTTTATCTGTGACCTCCGATAAATTTTAATTTCTGAAAATGAAAACCTACTTGTAGTAACTGTTCTTGTATGACGGTTGTCGTCAATACACATGCATGCATGTTGCTGTTTCATTTCATACTGTTTCTGTCAGGCCGGTCTCTTAATTTGTTGGTAGATTACGGGGCCGGCGTACTTACTGATGATGATATGATCGTCTATCATGAGTACTTAGTACTACGTATAGTAGATACTAATACTACAGCACGGTATTTAAGGTTGTAATTACACATATATGTGCAAATTAAGTTTCGATTCGCCGCATTGTTAATTAAGTGATCCATCGATGCAGCTGTATTGCTGTAGTAGAGAGAGAGAGAGACTGCATGCAGAACGAGGGAACGATGGTGATGATGACCAAACTGAAAAATGTAGACACTGTTTCTTACAAGACCCAATCGCCGATCCAAATGTAATCTTAACTTCTTGCACCTCTTGGTTTTTACAGGATGTCCTAGAACCAACGCAGTTTTTTTTTTCTCGAACACATAAAAGGTTTGCACATCTTTGTATTTAGGTAGAACCAACGCTGTTAAAATTTGTTGAGTTGATCCATCTGTTTTATCTCAAAGCCACATACTTGTTCTATGGAAGCTGCATAATTGGATTTTTTTTTCAAAGTCGCATCTTTCTCAAATATTGTGAAATACAAAAAAAAAACAGCAAAAAGAACATAAATGGTACGGTGCTATTTTCTTGCCTTATTGTTTTTTAAGGAAACAAATGCATATACACACACGCATATCATTATGCACATATGAGAGACGACTAGGCTGATATATATATTGAGATTGATAAAAGCCAATGTAACCGGCTCATTGTTAATGTTCACGCCACCTACTGGCTACCCCTAAAACAATAATTAGATATATACATGTCAAGTCGAAGATTTACTTCTTCCGTCCCAAAAAGAATGTGATGGTAGGTTTGGGATAAGTCAAACTTTATTAAATTTGACCAAGTTTATAGAAAGTAATATCAATACTTATATTAGTGAATAAGTATACTATTAAAATATATTGTATAATCAATCAAATGAAATACATATTACTACAATGTCCGCAAAAAGAAATCAAATGATACTTATTTATCATCATAAATATAGTACATTTTTTCTATAAATTTAGTCAAACTTGGATTTATTTAACTCAGCTCGTCAGAAAATGAGAATTGCATTTTCTTTGAATGGAGGGAGTAAAACTTAGATGGACAGGTTCCTCTACAAGGAACATAACCAAAACCGAGCTGGTCTTGCCTCACTGTTGCATATAGGAGTACAACATAAATGCAAGTCGTCAGTCGTCACAAACTCAGTGTGGTGTCTAAGGTGCGACCGAAAACAACAGCTGATTCGATCATTGTGCTGGATACAACCATGAGGCTGGCGATCTTGCTAGCGAATTGCTTATATATATATATATATGGCTATAAAATAAGTTATTCTGTAGTCACCTCTATTTACGATAATTTTATATACTAATTTACGATAATGTCAATACATATTTACGATAGTTGAGTTACTATAACACATGAGGATATTTACCATAACGTTATAGTAAACCACTTAGTAAGGAGTTACTATAATCTCATAAATTAATATAGTAATTATCGTAACTCAAAGTGGCTACATAATAAGTTATTTTGTAGCCAGCTACAGAGTAGTAGTTCTATATATATTCTGCTTCTACTTTTGTGCATGATTAATCACTTTTCCTCGCCCCCTTTTGCGTCCAACCCAACGAAATATCTTTTCCTAGTAGCTGAACGAGCGAGATACGCAGAGCTAGGCGCCTAGGTAGGCTAGCCGGCCGGAGAGCTTTCTGATCAACAAAGACGAGAGAGATGCTATATCTATCTATCTATCTTGCTAAATTCATATCTCTCTCGTCTTTTTATCTTGGAGCGAGTATCTCTATCATCAACCGATGCTGGGCCAGCGGGTCTTTTATCTGATCAGCAAAGCACGTACGGGAATACGGGATTATGTTAGTAACTTAACACGGAAAGGGCCTTTTGCTGACGACACCTTTTTATCCCAGCGAGCTGGCCTAGCTCATGCATGCATCTATATATGGACTGTCAGCGTTTCCTACTGTCAAGTCATCGTCGATATTGAAATGCATTGCATTTGCAAAAGCTATCTAGCTAGTAGCAGAGCAGGAGGGGGAAAACCCTAGACGAGACGCATGCACGCTCCATGTAGCTGCGCGTCATGCCATGCATCACACCGGCGCCGTTCATCTCCTCCGTACTACTCCCTCCGTCAAAAAAAAAAATAATTATAGAATTCGTACCAATCAAAGTAGTTTAAGTTTGACTAAATTAATAGCAAATAGTATTAATATTTATGTTTTTAAATAAATTTATTATAAAAAATATATTCTATGACTAGTCTAATGATACCAATTTTACATAAAAAAATGTTAGTATCTTTTATATAACTTTAATCAAAATTTATACTGATTAACTTCTCGAAAAATGAGAATTACATTCTTCTGTGTACGGAGCGACTACTACTGGTAAGGCGCGCGCCAGTGCGTGGGCTGTACCTGTTGCGATCGCTAGTGGCGTTGAGGGGTGGTGGAATGAATCATGGCACATATGATTAAGTGCCCAATGCAAGGCAGCGCCCGTACATATGGGAGTTTGGGCACGTCCTTTTCCTACTCGATCGGTGGTCTTCTCTCAGCTCTCTCTCTCACCGAGTTCTCTTCTCCTGCTGCTGTCCCTCTCTCCTCTTCCTTTCCTCGCTCGTTGTTCATTCGTGTCAAAGAATCGAACGAGGTCTTCGTTATGTGTGTGCGCCGCTGCCATGAGAGCACACAGTACTACGAGCTAGCTAGATAGAGAGAGTAGCACAGCACTGCACAGTGCAGCTTGCATCACGCAAGCACTTTTACAGGGCGCTTTTGGGCTAACTAGTAGCCCTACTACTACCACCCCTATAGCCGGTGGGTGGAGGAAGGGCATCGACCGCCGACCGACGACCGGGGCCGGACGGGCACCACATTGTAGGGCCTGGTTGTTGGGCTGCCCAATGCCTTTTTTGGCTGACCCCCATGCATGCAAGTGTGGGAAGCAGCGCGCGCTGGGTCTGCCAACGACGGCACGCCAGATGCTGCGCCTCCTGCCGCGTCCGCTCCCCGTCTGCGCCACCCCTGAATTCGTGTCGAGACCAATGCAAGGCGTGCGCCTTGAGAAGAACACCGGCCGGCTCCAAAAGGCGCGTGCGGCCCTCCTGCAGCGCGTTTGCTCCCCACATGCACGCACGAATCCTACTGCTACTAGGGCCGACTGGCAGCTGGTCACCCTGCTGCATGCACGCACGGCGCTCTAGCTCTGGCCGTGCGCCCCTGCGGCCATCCGATCGCTTGGAATTGGAAAGAACGATATCGGATGGCCATGGAGAGGCAGCGCGTCACACACGCATAAGGACTTGTTACCTTGGCCTCGTTTAGATTGTAAATTTTTGCAATCTGGACACTATAGCACGTTTCGTTTGTATTTGACAAACTTTGTTCGATCATGGACTAACTAGGCTCAAAAGATTCGTCTCATGATTTACAACCAAACTATGCAATTAGTTATTTTTTTTACCTATATTTAATGCTCCATGCATGCGTCCAAAAATTGATGGGATAAAGAGAGAGTGAAAAAACTTGGAATTTGGAGTTGATCTAAACAATACCCTTCTTTATTTTACTGGAGCTATGCAGTAGTACGAGCTAGGCGGAGAGAAAAGTGCACCTGCGCCTACAGCCCGACATGCACCCTTCTTTTTCGAGGACTTTGTACAGTACAACTGTACGACGAGCCTTGGTTTGGTTTTGTTTGACTGGTCATTATTTTCGTTGGGCCTCCTCAGCTTAATTTTCTGAACAATCTGTACGAGAACACTTTATCAGTTGTTATAATTCAAAAAATATATATATGGACCAAGAACTCGATCTACGTCTCTAGAACGTACAGGAAGTCATCATCAGCCACCTATATGTAGCACAAAGGCACGAAGCGAATCGAAGCACGCGACGGAACGGACGGATCGATTTACCGCCCGCGCGTCGGCCAGAATTCAGACACGCGCGCTCCAAATTTCTTTTGGCTCCACCCAATTTTCCCCTCCGCGCCTTGGCGATTTCAGGAAGTTTCAGTTTTCTCTCGTCGTCGGCTCGTCGCGGTGGCCCCGCCCCCGCCGACTCTCTCGATCAGCAGATTCGGCGGCGGTTCCGTGCGTAGTGGCGTCGTTGAAAAGACGATCGAGCCGGCCGGCAAGTGACGATATGGGAGGGAGGTGTGTGTTGACTGCTGACCACGATCGATCATATCGCTCCATCCAGTGGGAAAGGGAATAAGATGTTGCAGGCTAGAGCTAGCTCTTTTCTTGCTTATGATTGCAGCAACGGACTTCGCTGGCTAGGCCGTTTGGCCAGATATGATGCATCTAAGAAACGAGCGCCAGGGAATTTATTTTATTATAATATAATGACCCACGTACATAAGAAGAAAAAAATACAATCGTTACTACTACTAGTACTTTTCAGAGTTTCGTTTTGTTTCAAGAAAAATATGATATAGTACGCAACTACGCTCATGCATTACAATATATGAGCCGTAAATGGCGCGCGAGCCTGTATATATATGTGAACATATAATGTGTAGTGTAGTGCAGAGTATATATAGAGCCAGCTCGACGGTTTTAGTCGTCACATTTGATCTTTGGATCTGGCTGTACATATGTGCTGCATGTGCAGGGTTGACAAGAAAAGGTTGAAGGGGTCGGGACTACATCGAGTGGGCGTAAGGCTATCATGACCCGCGGGCATGCCGATGTGCATGCATGCTGCACACGTACTTTTGACAAAAATGTCATTCGGATCGCTGAATGACGACGACCTGTGGTGTGGTGTCTGTGCATTGCATACATATGCTTGTTACGGAATGTGTGCAGAGATTATGCATGCCTTGGTTGACATTGGCTGGCATGCACGCGATCCAGGACCTGAGCGGCTTCTGCTTGTTCAAGTTCACAGTACCAACCACCGTCCGTTCCCATCCATGGCATCCTGCCATAGCCAGCCATCCCGCGGATCATTATTGCCTATCAACAATTCACCATGCATCACATCAAACCCTGATGCCCAGTGCCCATTTCCCCCCCTGTCCAAAATGGACGCAGATCAAGCACAAGATGCGCCTGCCTCTCATCGCTTATCCCACTTGCCAACCTAGCTCTGCAACTGAAGTTACTGCAGCACCGATAGACCTGCACCTTCTGTGCATGCACACTAGCTAGCTGCCAAGGCCCACCTAGTATTAGTCTAGGAGTACCACTCAATCATTAAGGAAGCATCTGCACAAACCCTAACGCGACAACAATATGGTTTATACGTGCGCTTCTAAAATTCCTGTCGCATCGAATATTTAGATACATGCATGGAGTATTAAATATAGACTAATTACACAACTTGCGACTAATTTACGAGACGAATTTTTAAACCTAATTAGTCCATGATTTGACAACGTGGTGCTACAGTAAGCATGCGCTAATGACAGATTACTTAGGCTTAAAAAATCGCCTCACAAATTAGCCTCCATCTGTATAATTGGTTTTGTAATTAATCTATATTTAATGTTCTTTATTAACATCTAAACATTCAATGTGACATGAATTTTAGGAGCGACTGGAGAACCAAACACCCTCTAACAGACTAGGCACAGTGCTGCCTAATCACAATAATTCCAAGGCAGACAGCCACAGCAGTTCAAATGGACTGATCTGATGCACACAGAATAGTTACTATCTAGGTCCCAAAATAAATCAATTCCTAGAATCAACTAGAGTCAAACTATCTTAGGTTTGACCAAATTTTTAGAGAAGTGTAATATCTTCTATGACACCAAAGAGTAACATTATGAAAATATATTTAATGATGTATCTAACGATGCTAATTTGGTATTATAAATATTGGTGCTTTTTTTCTATATAAGTTTGGTCAAACTTAAAATAGTGAGTTCGACGTAGGACTAGAAGTTGATTTATTTTATATCGGAGGTAGTACATACTGCTCTAGTAACCTCTCTAGTTTTTTTAGCATTACAGAGCTTCCATTAATCAATAACAGGAGTACAATCAGCGGCTGCTAATCCTGACAACCAATCCGGGATATAGTCGAGCCAGAAAAACAAGCGCTCGGTGGCCGACACCATTCATGCACAGCAATGGGCCACCGAGTTGGCTTCCCTACGCACCCACGCAACACGAAAGTCAACAAAACTCCTGCCTAGCTTTGAAATATCGAAACAAAGGCCCCCGATAGCCAATCTCATACCATCATCACCATCTAGCAGCGTCTTAAGGCCATTGCAATCAACCTCAAAGATAACTTTGTCATAGCCATTTTCCGCTGCAAGCTCAAGCCCTTCCTTGGCCGCCATAGCCTCTACCGTCAGTGCATCCGGCACATCATCAAGCCATCGTGCCGCTACAGCCTTCACCAGGCCGGTCTGATCACGTATCACCACACCGCAGCTTCCTGAACAAGCCGTGGTGTCAAACAATGTTTTCAAGACGTCCGATTAATCGCGATTAATCATGACTAATCGTCCTGGACGGTTGGAGCTACTCGACCAGGGTCTCCGACTCGGCCAGACTGTCCAGGAAATTGGACGTCCGATTAGTCGTCGTCCAGTCACGATTAATCGTCCGTCTAGGCTATGTGGGCGTCCAGCCAGAGAGTGGGCTGCATCTCAGAGTTAGGCCTATCTAGTTGTCTTATATTTTGGCCCAAGCCCATTAGGGTTTCTCTTCTTTCCTACCCCTCACTCCCTCAGCCTCTCACTCACTCAGAAGTCAGCAGAACACACTCACTCCTCTCACCTCTCCCGTCCAGCAGCAGCAACCGCCTCCATTACTGCAGTTCTGTAGCTCCCTCTCCTCTCCTCCCTTCCAGTTCCCAGCTGCTCCCTCTCCTCCCTCCCTTCCAACTGCCCTCCCTCTTCCTTGCGGATGTTGCTGCAGGCGCGTAGGCCTGTAGATCCAGCGGGTGCACAGGTCCAATTGTGCAAGGTAGGAGGACTGCACAACGAAGATGAGTTCCTCCTCCTCAGGTCAGTCATCAGTCATCACCTCCTTGTTCAAGCTTGATGCTCTACCTGTGCTTGAAGCTTATGCTCTCTTTCTCTGTGTACTGGTGTAGATCTGGATCGACAGCGGCAGCGTGCAGTGGAAGTGTACATGCCTAAAGCCGTTCAAGGAGAAGTTGGTTCTGCTCCAGCCTCCTCAGTTGCCTTAGGCTCAGTTGTTGCTGGTTCAGCATCCTCAGCTGCTCTAGATGTTGCATCTCTTATTGAGAAGGCCATAGCAAAACTACCTCCAGAAATGGCTGCTGAAGCCAAAGATCCCAAGAGGAAGGCCAAATCTCGAGACCCTGGATGGAAGTATGGGTGATGGCCAGATATTGCAAAGAAGGACAATGTGCAATGTATTTTTTGTAAGAAGATAACTCTATCATGAATCAGTAGGTTCAAACAGCACCTTGCTGGAGGTTATGGTGATGCAATTAAATGTGGAAGTTGCCCTGAGATTATTGCCAGAGAGATGGATGCTTACATCAAAAAGCATACAAGGTCTGCAGTTGTGGTAGTTCCTGAAGTTCAACAAGATTCTGAAGAGGGTGAAGGTGTTGAAGTTACTGAAGTTGAACCAGAGAAAGTGCCTAGTTCTGGGACAAAGACCAAGCAGAAGCAAGCACAAGAAAAGAAGAAAATAGCTCAAGCTTCCATCGCTGCCTATATGGCTGCTACTGGTTCATCTAAACCAGCAAATCAAAAGAACACCAAGTCAGTTGTTGCCATGCTTCGGAAGACACCAGAAGAGGTAGTTTCAGAAAGGCACAAATTCAAGACTTCTCAGCCTACTCTAGAGCATTGCACAAAGAAAGAGAACAAACAAGTTGTTGATGACCATGTAGCTGATTTCTTTTATGAAAATCGTATACCATTCAATGTCATTAACTCAAGAAGTTGGGAGATTATGCTTGAATCAATTGGACAGTATGGGCCTGGGTACCGCTCACCATCCATGCATGAAATTAGGGAGCCATTGTTAGAAAGGGCTGTCAACAAGACAACAGAACTGAGAAAGAAGCATGAGGAAGCTTGGAAAGAGTATGGTTGCACTCTCATGTCTGATGGTTGGACAGATACTAGCCATCGTCATCTAATCAATTTTTTTTGCAAACAGTCTAGTAGGGACCTTCTTCCTAGGTTCAGTGGATGCATCAAGTGAAGTAGCTGATAAGGATATGCTATATGTGGTGCAGGTTGTCACAGACAACGGTTCCAACTTCAAGGCAGCGGGAAGGATTTTAATGGACAGGATCTCGCACTTGTTTTGGACACCTTGTGCTGCCCATTGCTTGAATTTGCTGCTACAAGACAATGGAGAGATTAAGGAGTTGAACATTGTCATAAATTCAGCAAAGAAGGTGACCAAATTTCTATACAAGCATGGGAGGATACTTAATCTAATGAGACAACAAATAGGTGGGGATCTTGTGAGGCTAGCTGTGACTCGGTTTGCTACCTCTTATCTCACTTTGGCAAGTATGTATAAAAATAAGAATGGCTTGAGAGCTTTAGTTGTCAGCAAGGAATGGCACAATAATCCCCTGTCTTTGTCTACTGAAGGCAAACGAGTTGAGGATATTATCTTGTCTGCGCCATTTTAGACTAAATTGGAATATTGCTTGAAAGCTTCACAACCACTTCTCATTGCTCTACGGATTGTAGATGGAGATGAGACACCAGCAGCTCCTGAGATCACTGCAGCTATGGATGTTGCAAAAAACACCATAAAAGAATCTCTAAGAGATAAACCCAATTTACTTGCCGAGGTAATGGTGTTATATGATAAGAGGTGGAAACCCAAATGGAGAAAAAGCTATATGGGGCAGCCCTTTTCTTGAATCCAAGCAAGTTCTTTGCCACAAGGGAGAAAGACAAGAGACAAGCTAGAAGGTTAAGAGGCATGTTCAATCAAGTTCTATGGAAAATGGAGACTGATGATGATGTGTCAACCAAGATTTCGCAGCAAGCTGATGACTATGAACAATCCGAAGGCGAAGGCTTCTCAATGCCTTTAGCTATAAGGGACAGAGAGAAAAAGAACCCTAGTAAGTTTAGAATATTTTCTTTTCTTCTATTGTGCTGATTCTATTTGGCTATGTGCTGATTGTAGTCTAATTGTGTTTCAGTTCGGTGGTGGTGTTCCTATGGTGGCCATACATTTGAACTACAATGTTTAGCAAAGAAAATAATCAGTCTTTGCTGCTCAGCATCAGGTTGTGAGCGTAGCTGGAGTGAATTCTCTAGTGTAAGTATCATTGCTAGAATGTTAGTGTTGTTGCAAATTGTAGATCAATGTGATGTTCTCATGTTAATTTTTTTTCTGCAAATCCACATCAAAAAGAGGAATAGATTAGAGCACAAGAGGTTAAACAAATTGGTTTATGTCAGTTACAACAAAAAGATGACAAACAGGTTTCAAAAAATTCAAGAACTTGGTTGGAAAGGAAAGAGGAGCAACCCTCTCTTGCTAGAAGAGTTTCAGTGGGATAGTGAATGGGTGGATGAGAATTCCGAGGAGGTGCCTTGGGCTGTTGTGGATGAAGTTATTTGTGCATCTGAGAATCTAAGGAGTCGTAACTTGCATAGGGCTGCTGCTACCCGTGCTGCAGCCAATGTTCGGAAGATTTATACCAGGAACAAGAAGCATCCTAGGAGGATTTCTACAGCACCAGATATATCTGGAGGGGAAGAAGATGATAGTGACCATGATGCCTAAGAAGATCAACATGCATCTGATCCTGTGGTACCAATGGAGGAGGATGAAGACACCCGTGGAGATGGAGGCGGCTTTTGTGTAGATGCTGATTTACTTGAGTAGTTCTTATCATTGACCATTTTGCCTATTTATGTACTAGACTTGATGTATGCACTATGCAGTATGCACTATAGCAGTGGCAGTGTGCCATTATGCACTATGCAGTTCTAGACTGGTTTAAATTATGTGCTTTACTGTGTTAATTTGCTTTGTTGATCACTTCATTGCCTTTCACCTAATTGCCTTTGTTAATGTGCTTTATTTTTCTATAATTTCAATTTGACACCAGCAGCCAACAAGACAAGAAAGGGCTCTGCAGCAACCAGGTAATTGGCCACCTGACCTATCTATCTAGAGCAGTAGAGCCTAGAACATGTAGTATACTAGTGTGTGTATATATATATATATATATATATATATATATATATATATATATATATATATATATATATATATATATATATATATATATATATATATATATATGGTATATATCAGTATATATATATGGTATATATCAGTCCCCATATGTAGGGGACGACCATGGGACCCGTCCAGGGTCGATTAATCGTCCTGGACGACGACTAATTGTCCTAGATGTCCTGGACGGTCCTCAGGCGTCCAGGCTCGACCAGCCATCCCGAAAACATTGGTGTCAAAGCCTGCATCAGTGTTCACCTTGATCCACCCCTCCTTCGGGCTTCTCCACTTCTCCGGCCTCCTGGGCAGCCTCGGTTCCTTTGGCACCTTCAGCGCAGCAAGCTCCTGCAGCAGTGTTGAGACGAACCGCACCGCTGCTCCAGGTTCCCAAGTTTTGCGCCCATGCCTTCTTGCATTTCGGCCTGTCCACAGCGTCCAGGCACCACATACCACCAGCGCAGCTGTCTTAGAGTTACAGAACTCCAGCTGCAGCACATGTACTTGGATGAAAATTTGGAATCGTCACCCCCTCAACCTTTTTTACTTCTGCCCAGAATCTTCTAGCCAACGGACACTGGATTGCTACATGATACAAGGTTTCTTCTGGATCACCACAATACTCACAGAAGCTCTCCTTGGTGACGTGCCTTCTTTTCAGCTCAAACTTTGAAGGCAGCGAATTGTGCAGCACCCGCCACCAGAAAACACGGACCTTCGGTGGTACGTCCAGCTTCCAGACCGTTTGCCAGTGTTGGTGTTCCCTAGAGGCCCCGGTCTCACCCGTCGCGGCCATGGCCATTGCCGCTTGCTCAACCTTGAGCAATCTGTAAGCTGAGCGGACCGAATATTGCCCATGCTTCTCAAACGCCCAAGCCTTGACATCAGACACCAAAGACATACCGGGCTTGATCTTCAAAATTTCCGCCGCCTCCGGTTCCACAAACGATCGACGCACGAGCTGCTCATCCCAAACACGCGTGCCAGGAACGAAAAGGTCCTGCACCCGTTCGACAGCAGCTGTTGGCAAGTGAACCAGAGGCCTGAAGGGCCTCAAGCCTGGGATCCAGTTATCTTGCCAAATATCTACCTCCCCCAGTCCAATTCTCATGATCAGACCCTTCTTTAACACATCTCTTCCATGTAGGATTGCCCTCCAAGTTTCTGAGCAATGCCTCCTTTTGGTAGCTGTGAGGAAGTCACCTTTAGGAAAATACTTCCCTCGCAGAACCCTAGCACACAGCGAGCTCGGTCTCATAATCAGCCTCCACCCTTGCTTGCCAAGCATTGCTTGATTAAAAAGTGAGAAATCTCTTAAGCCAATACCTCCCTGGCACTTTGGTCGTGTCAATTTTTCCCACCGCAGCCAATGAATTTTATGGTTGTCCAGGGAACTGCCCACCAGTAATTTGACACAACCGTTGTCAGCTTTCGGCAAACTACAGGAGGCAATTTGAAGCACGTCATCGGATATGTAGGCACCCACTGTGCATTAGCCTTCAGCAGCACCTCTCGCGCCGCACAGCTCAAATCCTTCTCTGCCCAACCTCCGACAAAACCCCTCACCCGGGCTGGCACATAGTTGAAAGCATTGGAAGCACCCCGCCCAGCTGAAGTGGGTAGACCCAAGTATCTTTCACCAAGCGCTTCATTCGGAATTTGCAGAATTGCTTGTACTTCTTGTTTACACTCTTGTTCAGAGTTGGGGCTAAAAAAATTGCTGATTTTTGTTTATTCACCAATTGGCCTGATCCTTTGTTATAACCATCTAGGACTGAGGCAACACGCTCTGCTCCCCTTTTTGATGCTTGAGTTAAAATCAAACAATCGTCAGCAAAAAGGAGGTGAGAAATCCAAGGTGCTTTTGTACTCACCCGTACACCTCTTGAGATATATAAGGGCCCAATGTTTTTCAACATGCAAGAGAGCCATTCAGAGCACAGCAAGAAGAGATACGGTGAGATCGGATCTCTTTGACGAAATCCACGTGTTGGTGTAAAACTGTCCGAGAAAACTCCATTAACTCTAACCGAGAAAGAGACTAATGAAACACATTTCATAACCAGCGAGCACCAAGTTTCAGGAAACCCCAACGCCTCCATGATCACTCGCAAATAGTTCCACTCAACTGTATCATATGCCTTTGCCATGTCTAATTTTATAGCACAGCCTCCTGTCTTCCCCTTCTTTTTCCATAGATAATGAATGCTTTCATATGCAATCAGCACGTTATCCGTGATCAAGCGCCCCGGCACAAAGGCGCTTTGTTCTTCCGATATAACATCATCAAGGATCCGCCGCAATCTCTTTGCCAACGTTTTGGAGCACAGTTTGTACAAAACATTGCAAAGAGAAATTGGGCGGTATTGAGACAAATCCTGCGGACTCGTGACCTTCGGAATAAGCACCAACAAAGTCTTGTTTACTTCCGCAGGTAATTCACCTCCATTCAGGAAACCCAAAATCGCAGGCACCGCACACCCCTTAACCAGCTGCCAGTGGGTCTAAAAAAAGCCAGCGTTAAAACCGTCTGCTCCTGGAGCCTTGCTTGGCGCCATCTGAAAGAAAGCCTCCTCCACTTCCTGCTCAGAGAAAGGTCTCTCCGAAACATCCGCCATCTCCGGGGTGACCTTCCGTGGTACATGGCGGCAAATTAACTCAGGTTGCAGATTCTCCTGTGCCGCAAACAGCTTCTGGTAAAAATCACAAGCCAACCTCTCAAGGTCATCCTGATCAGTAAACTCATTTCCTGCCTCATCCTTGAGCAGTTTAATCCTGTTAGTTCGGTTCCGTGCACGCGCTTTAGCCTGAAAAAAGGCCGTATTCCGGTCGCCTTCTTTTAACCAAGCAATTCTCGACCGCTGCCGTTCCATAGTTTCTTCACGTGCCAGCACCTCCCCCAACGTGGCCACCAAATGTCGTTCCCTGTCCGTAGGTCCTTGGTACAGGGTGCTACTCCTCTCCGCCTCCAATTCAGCTCTCAGGCTCTTTACCTGCTGCTTAATCGAGCCAAAAACGTCCCTGTCCCAGGTCTTCAGAGTTTTTTGTAAAGCCAAAAGAGCAGACGCAGCAGTAGATAAGTCACCGGTACCGGGTCCTGGATCCCATGACCGATTAACAAACTCCATATACTCTCCATGGTTCTTCCACATATTCTCATACCGGAAAGGTTTTGGTTTCCTCCGGCCCTGACAACGACCAAGGTGGTTTCTTTTCTCTCACCTCCACAAGAACACCGCAATGGTCCGACTCTGCTAGAGGCACATGGAAGACTTCTGATCCTCCCATAACATCAAGAAACCTGTTGTCTCCAAAAGCTCGATCAAGGCGGACCTTGACATTCCGGGCAGCATCCTGCCGGTTGTCCCACGTGTACGGGAGACCATGGTAGCCAAGGTCCGTCAGGCGACAGTCATTGACGGCGTCCTTGAAGGCCGCCATCTGCCAGGCCTCTCTGTCATTGCCACCAATTTGCTCCTCCGCTAGTAACACCTCGTTGAAATCTCCTAAGCACAGCCAAGGGGAATCAGACTGCGCTCTCAGAAATCTCAAGAGGTACCAACTCTCCTTCCGACGATCTCGACGCTCCATTGCGAGATCCTCAAGTTTTCACAAGACAAGAGGACATCAATGTGCGACTTCGACTTACTTAGCTCAGCAACCACCACATTCCGCTGCCAAAGCAGCATCAAACCACCGCTCAAACCCTCCGACTTGACAACGATGGCATTAGGAAAGCCAAAGTTACGTTGCAAGCCAAGGGCACGCTCCTCCCCCATCCTCGTCTCCATCAAGAACACCACCGCAGGCCACTTCTCCACCAACAGGCAAAGTTCCTGAACTGCTTCGGGCTGCCCGCAGCCCCGGCAGTTCACGCTTAAGATATTCATTGTGCCCGGCGGGGGCTGCCAGGCGCAGCCACCGCCGATCTCGCAGTGTTTTCAAAAGGTTGGGACAAGCGTTGCTTCTTCAGCAACTCAGCAGACTCCTTGCTGCCCTCAACAGGGTCTCCACTCTTTAACCTCTCTAGTTTAACATGACAGAACAACGTGAGTTAGGCACATGAGACTCAACACCAAGTAAATTTTTTTCACTCTTTAGACAGTTTACATAGTTGGAAGTATCTTGACTGTACACACATGAGCCACAGAAGTTTACAGGTTTGGGGGGAACAAATGATGCTCGGAGAGCCGCGTGTTGCTCAATACACAGCATTCAGACAACTCTTATCACACAATTACTGAACACAGATATGTGGGGGGAACCTACCTGCAGGCAGGCTTAATGAGCGAGCTTGAAGTATAAGTATGAGAAGGATGGCCAGAACGAGAGCTGTAATAATTCCCCCAATGATCCACTTGTTCCTATCCATCCTCTTTGACATTGCAGCCAGGATCTTCTTGCTCTTGCCAATGTTATCATCGACTCCGTGCAACTATGAGCAAGAGGGTATCAATATCAATAATAGACACAAATATGAAAGTTCTAACACACGAACGTGCGCACACAACACAAAGCAGATTAACATACCAAGAATGTACACTATGGTGCAGTATTTTAGCCAACACAATTTTGTTATTATAGATTAAAATACATCGGCAGTCCTCAAATTTGTTCAGTTGTGTCAGCTACGTCCCTGAACTATTAACTTGCATATTAGGGTCCCTATAAACTTACTAGGTGGTTCACTTGGGGTCAAGAGACCTCTCTAATCAATGTTTATGTGTTTATTTACTTAGCATCTACGCATCATCCATGTCAGCGCATTCATTCAAACATGATAGCTGATGACAAAAATAAAAGATCCAGTGGGACCCACATGTCATCCCTTAACATCATTTTTCTTTCAGATGTCCATGCTGGCCAGCCACATCGGCAATCAGAGTGGCACAATTAAGACCCAGATATGCAGATCAATACTTCAGGGATCTAGGTGACACTGTCAAACAAGTTTGGGGGCCACTGATCTACTTTACTCTTTAGATTACCTACTGAACCCATTACAGCAGCGGAGGTATAATTCTGATATTCAATTTCAACAAGGAACAGGTTACATGTGTTGCATGCACCTTTTTTTTTACTAAGGATCTTTCCCTTTTTAATGCAATCACCAATACTTTGCACTAAAATTCCACAGCCATCCATATAGTAAAGACATCACATAATGCAGAACAAAATGCACGCTCATCCTTACGAAATGTACTATAAGTCCTACAAGTGTTCAAGAAAATACAGCACCAGTCTAAACTTCCTGAAGTACAATATAATCTTTAACTTTTTTGCGATCAAATATAATCTTTAACGTGTGCACAGAAGCACAAGACAGTCTAAATTCCTGAAGTACCACCCTCTGTCCCAAATTATAGGCCGTTTTGGCTTTTCTAAGTACATAGCTTTTGCTATGCACCTAGATATACAATATGCTAGATATATAAGTTGTGTATCTAGAAAAGCCAAAACGACATATAAATTGGAACGGATGGAGTACAATCTAATCTTTACTCCAATTAATGTAGCAAAACAATATTAAGTATCCATATGGAGCGATGAGATAGAGTCACTTAGGTCACGAATAAAAAAAATCTAATCTGGATCGTCAAAAAAATAAAAAGGAGAATGGCGATGAGTTATTTGGGAGAGAGATTTCGAGATTGTAGCCCAGCACACCTAACAGAATATTTGAACAACTTTCTAAAACATACAGGAAAGATGCACATCATTATATTAAGGAGAAAAGGGTCCACCGACAACACATAAAACCAGCAAAAAAAAAAGGAACATAAAACATAAAGGAAAAAAAAAGCACACACTCAACACCAATACTACAAATCACTAAGATTTCAACAGTGAACCACAGAAAAAAGATAACTAACATTTAATTTTCATGAAAAAGTTCTGAACTAAACAAAATCCAAGCTGAGCTTGCTATGAATAAAGCCAATATAGAGCGCAGTCAATGAACTAAATTAGTAGTGCTGTTATATAGGTTTTGTTAGCAAGAATCATTGCAGCAAAATCAGAAAACGACCAGAAAGTAAATCTATATAATAGGAAGTGCTGTTGAGACAGGTACATACAGTAGTATGAGCATGTAGTAGTGACTGTCGCTGTTGGTGAAGGTCCTGAAGAATTGAGACACCAAGTTCTTCTGTCTCCAACATAGTTCTTCGGCTCTCTTTAATTCTGTCAGTGGACTGATTCAGTCTTTCAGTTGTCATCATCAATCTTCCCCTCTGATCAGTAGACACCTGAGCCATGGGAGAGTCCCCCAAGTATGACATGAGTAAAAAAAACTGTAAGAAGCCTGAGACAAAAGGCCTCAATAAATCAAACCAGCACAACCAAAATAAATGCAACAGGAATGTAGAGGCAGCAGTCCTATTGTACACTGACATTGAGGAATAAGAAACATAGGTAATCCAATCTTTACTAGATATTAAACAACATTCCAAAACAACTAATGAACTTAAAGTTCCTTACGTTCAGCTGGTGCCAGAACTATTTGTATTACTCGAGGAACGTTTCTTATGTATAAATAGATATTGACAGGTAACTTACAATAGGGCAGTACTACCATGTGATTTACTTTTGTCAGACTACAGAAGTATGTTCTGGAGATAAGAACAGAAAAATCATCCAACACAAGTAAATTTCTTTTTATAAATGTAATGGTTATATCTTATTTAGTGACAAACAGAATATTACAGAGATATATGATGAAACAAAGGATTTCTTGCTTCTATCATGTCTTCCACTGTTTTCATTCATCCATTACCAATATGAAGATGTTCGTGGTAAGGGTAACCCTATGCTACCAACATCATAAAACTTAAGTGAAGCACAGTTAGTTAAGGGCCACATGGGAGGTAAAGGTGATCAGCCACACAGATGCCAATCGGTGGTGTACACTATTAAGAATTCAAATAAAAAATTTAAAATAAAGTATATCAGGATGAAAAGGTGAAACTATCTGATATATCCATCTATGTTCGAATATGCAGCACATATTCTTATAGAACAAAAGTTGAAATCGTGCCATCTAAGCATGTAAGATAAGGAAAGCCATCGATTAAACTTGATGGTCAGATATGCATTTGTGAGAAGTGAGAACATATATAAACATGCTGGCAAGATCCTGCCACAGAGCCGTAGTGCTAAAACTTGGATATCCAAAATTGAAAAAAGGTGAAATGCCAAAATGTAATGTAGTAATCCGGGTGGATTTACCAACATGCACATGTAAATCATTCATTGAACTAATTCCTAGTTCACATGTCCCATTGTTACAATGATGCACAATGTTGCAAGCAAAATGCAACTAAATAACAGATATAGCACCATCAATCATTTAGACTGAATGACTAATATTCCACCCACCTATGTAGGTATAATAATAAATACCGAGGGCAAAAAAGAAAAAAATTATCATTTCAATGCAAACCAAATCACCTGATATGAACCACATCCACATTTAAAAGTACAAACACAGATAATCAGTTATTTCTAGCTCACAGACATTGGACCTATGACACTTTTGCTCTGATGCAATCTATAATAAGTGCCCTGATATGATATGTTACGCATTGAAGTATTAAGCATAGCTCAACACTTTGTAGACACAGTCCTGAAAAGATCCTAGCATTAAGCTCACCGCGAGAGTATCAGCCATTCCAGACTCCAGGAGCTCCTCCCGGGTAGCCTGCCTGGCATTGGGCGCTGATATCCTCTTAAGCTCACTCTTGACATTGTTAAGGTCAGATTTATACTCCCTCAGCTTTGCAAGCAAACCAGCCTTAATGCTAGGCTGTAGGCTCCTTGCCTCCAGGTCCATCTTCCGAATCTGCAAACACATAAAACGAAAACATAAAATTACTCTCCCCCAAACCCCCAAAATGAAGACCAAGGCACATAAACATCTCACAGCTCCCTCAGAACACCAAAACTGTACCGATGGAAACGAAAAAATCCCTAATCTCTACTATTCTACCCGCTCCCCAAATCAATTGAGCAGAACTGAAGGCGTCGATGTCTTATATCCAGTTAGCCAAGGGGATCCCCAGAATAGAATGCGTTGCGGCATCTATTTACCAGCGATTCAGCTTCCTCGATGCCGGATTGGATCTCGGACAGCTTCTGCTTCTTCTTCTCTGCGGATAGCCCACCGAATCATCAGACCAAAACAATCAACAAAAGCAGGTGCTCCCCAACGGAATCCAAAGGGGATCATATTAAACATGGGAATCTTGCTTACCTCCATCGAGGGCGGAGGCAGCGGTGCACTTGCGGGAGAGCGAGGCGGAGGCCTCGCAGTACTGCCGCTCGTAGCCCTCGAACACCTCGCTCATGGCTGCTGCCCGCGACTCGCTTAGATCTCTTCAAATCCCGTAGCTTAATCGCCCCAGCGAAGACGATCCGACAGCGGCGAGTTCGCGGCCACCGGATCGAGCAGGCGGCAGAGGCGAATTCGACGGGGACTCGATCCGCGTGGCTCCGCGAGGGGAAATTTGGGGGTACCTACGTCTTTGATCGGGTCAGGATTGCCGAGCCCAATGCACATTGGCGCTGTTTGTTTCTAGAGATTGCGTGGTAGGCCCGGGAGGTGAGTTGTTGTCGTGGGCTTAAGCAAGCGTCCGACGGTACCTTCGGTAGCGGGGACCCGGAACAAACCCAGGTGAACCCGGCCCGTACATTAGGCACTGTTTGTAGCCTTTTATGCTAATTAGAGCAACTCCAAGAGTCTAGATAAATTTAAATAGGTAACGGAGCCGGCCAGCAACAAAGGATTAAGCACCACAGCATTGAGACGAAGCCGTAGGTACACAGATCACAGGCAACGGCTCACCGGAGGATGCTGGCCACGGAGAAACGTAATCTCGGGTGACGTGGCTGGCCGCGAGGAAGAAAGCGACGAACGGTGAACTCACGGCGAAATCAATCGACCAGAGCTAGCTGGCTGGGTGCGCAAGGAGTAGGCGAAGCTATCTAGCGCTATGCCGCGACGGAGAAGACACTACCGCGACGGTGCGAGCTCGCCGGAGATGAGCAAGGCGACGGAAAAACAGAGGAGGAGGAAACGGCAAAGACGACGACGACTCAGGTTATAAAGGATGGCCAGGAAGTGCAAGGAAGTCACAGTGAAGCCATTTCCCTCGCCAGCGCGACGCCCAGACGACCACGCGCGCGACTAGAAGCAAGCCGAAGGATCGCCGGCAATGTAGCAAGAGCGGTGAACACTGTTCATCAAAATTATAGAATTGCCATCCAGTTTAAAATCCAAATTACTCCCAAATTTGTATAACAACTCAAAAATCTTCAAAAATAAAAGTTGTTCAAAATCAAAAGTTCTACAACTTTTTTTTTATAACCAACCCCTAATTCGGTCTATATTTTGAAATGAACTTTTAAATTCAAATAGGGGACATTTAAGGAATTTCGCCTTTTCAAATAACTTCAAATTTTACTAAACAACTTTGAAAAATCTAAAAACAAACTTTTGTATAACTTGTCAAGCTCTACACTTTTCCTTTTGGGCTCAACCCCAAAATATACTTAAATTTTGAAATGAGTTTTTAGGGTTGGATTTAAATGCTGAAAATCAAGGTTTTCTTGAAAATTTAAAAATCCAAGCAAACTTTGAACTTGAGCCAAACAATACAATTCAACACATACCACATAAATATAAACTTGTTTTAGTGTATGCATCTCAAAGTTTTCACCAAATGCTAAATGCTTTGCAATGCGTATGATGACATGTCAGGTTTTAGTATTTAAACACCCGAGGTGTTACAATCCTTTCCCCTAAAAGAAATCTCGTCCTGAGATTCAAAGCCATAGGATAAGTAATAGAAAAGGAAATGTGTCGCGAGAACACATACAAGATCTGTCTATAAAACAGCTAAGGTCCTTTTAGAAAACACAATTTGTAACAACCTAGCTCAACTAACATTACTCTATATTATCGCAAGAAACTCTGGAAATTTTTCTAATAAGTAATCTTCTGATTCCTAAGTAGCTTCTTCTTCTGAATGTTGATTCCATTGTATTTTATAGAACTTGATTGTCCGTCTTCGAGTAACACGATCTTTCTGATCCAAAACTCGGATAGGATATTTGGAATAAGTCAAATATGGTTCAAGCTCCACTCCTTCAACCTCAATATTTTGCTCACTTGGAGACACTTTTTCAATTAAGAAACATGGAACACATCATGCACAACTGCGAGATGTTCAAGTAATTTCAAGCGATATGCCACTTTTCCATACCTCTCCAAAATTTGATATGGTCCAATATATCGAGATGCCAACTTGCCTTTAACACCAAAACGAATAACTCCCTTCATTGGTGATACTTTCAGATATACAAAATCTCCTTTGCTAAACACCAATGGTCTACATCGTCTATCCACATAACTCTTTTGTCGGGATTGAGCTATCTTCAAATTACTTTGTATTTGCTTAACCTTGTCTTCTGTTTCTTTCACAAGGTCAACCCCAAAGAATCTTCTTTCTCCAGGCTCAGACCAACTCAGCGATGTTCTACACCTATGACTATAGAGTGCTTCAAATGGATCCATTCTAATGCTTTTCTGATAACTATTGTTGTATGAGAACTCGGCCAAAGGCAGACATTCATCCCACTTTTTGGAATAGTTAAGAACACAACATCTTAACATATCTTCAAGTACTTGATTGACCCTTTCAGTCTGACCATCAGTCCAGGGATGATAAGTTGTACTGTACAGAAGTTTGATACCTAATGAAGCATGTAAGTGTTTTCAAAAGTTGGAGACAAACTGTGTACCCCTATCTGACACTATGGTCTTTGGTACTCCATGTAAGCTCATGATTCTTGCTAAATACATCTTGGCATATTAGATCGTAGGATATATAGTCTTGATAGGAAGAAAATGTGCTGACTTAGTGAGTCGATCTACAATAACCCATACTGAGTCAAATCCCTTTGATGTCTTGGGTAGACCAACAATAAAGTCCATACTTATGTCCTCCCACTTCTAAGCTAGAATAGGCAATGGTTGTAATTCTCTAGCAGACCTCAAATGTATAGCTTTCACTTTCTGACAAGCATCACACTTTGCTATATATCTTGCAATTTCTATCTTCAGTTTAGTCCACCAAAATCTTTGTTTTAAGTCATGGTACATCTTGTTGCTTCCCAGATGGATAGATAACCTAGTAGCATGTGCCTCTTTTAGAATTGACTGTCGCAACTCAGGAACTTTTGGTACCACCAGGCGATCCTTGAACCATAGCACACCTTCATCATCTATGCTAAAGCATTCCGCTTTTCCATTCTTGACTCTTTCCTTGACATGGGCTATACCCTTATTTTCCTTCTGAGCAGCAATAACTTGATCTCGAATAGTGGCTTCAACAATTATGTTGGTCAAGCTACCTTGTTGAATTACTTCTACATTCAATTTCTCCATTTCTTGATATAAAGTCAAACCCATTGTTCTCACTGCTAGACAATTGCAATAACTTTTACGACTAAGGGCATCTGCAACCACATTTGCTTTACCGGGGTGATAATGTACTTCCAAGTCATAATCTTTAATCAGTTCTAACCATCTTTTTTGTCGCATGTTCAACTCTAACTGAGTAAAGATATACTTTAAGCTCTTGTGGTCTGTATAAATATGGCACGTATTACCAAGTAGGTAATGCCACCAAATCTTCAGAGCATGAACCACAGCTGCTAACTCCAGATCATGAGTCGGATAGTGTTCTTTATATTGCTTAAGTTGCCTGGATGCATAAGCAATGACTTGGCCTTCTTGCATCAACACACATCCAATACCAATACCTAAAGCATCACAATAAACATCAAACGGCTTCTCGATATCAGGTTGGGCTAATACTAGTGCAGTAGTCAACAATCTCTTCAAAGTCTAGAAAGCCTCTTCACAATTAAATGACCAGACAAACTTGACTTGGTTCTTCAGCAATTCAGTTATGAACTTTGATACTTTAGAGAAATCTAGAATAAACCGACGGTAATACCCTACCAAATCCATAAAACTCAGAATTTGATGAACTATGGTTGGCGGTTTCCAATCAAGCACATCCTTCACTTTGCTGGGATCAACTGCAACTCCTTCAGCTGATAAGACATGTCCAAGAAATTGCACTTCCCTAAGCCAAAAATCACACTTGCCGAACTTAGCATATAGTTGATGTTCTCTCAAGCGGGTCAGAACAATTTTGAGATGTTTCGCATATTCTTTCTTATTCTTGGAATATACTAGAATGTTATCAATAAACACCACTACAAACTTGTCTAGCTCAGGCATAAATACTGAATTCATCAGATACATGAAATGAGCTGGAGCATTTGTCAAACCAAAAGACATTATCAAGTATTCATATAATCTATATCTTGTGGTAAATCTTGTTTTGGGAATATCTTTCGGCTTTATCTTGATTTGGTGATATCCTGACCTCAAATCTATCTTGGAGAAAACTTTGGCTTTGGCCAATTGATCAAAAAGCAAATCTATCCAAGGTAATGGATACTTATTCTTGATGGTCACTTCATTCAACGGATGATAGTCGACACATAACCTCAGGGTCTCATCTTTCTTTTTCACAAAAATTGCTAGACATCCCCAAGGTGAGGAACTAGGTTGGATAAACCCCTTCTCAATCAATTCTTGTAACTGAGTTTTTAATTCGGCCAATTCCTTAGGTGGCATCCTATAAGCTCTCCGAGAAATCAGAGCTGTTCCAGGTTGCAACTCTATATTAAACTGTACATCCCTATCAGGTGGTAGACCGGATAAATCTTCAAAAAACACATCTAGAAATTCACACACTACCGGGATATCTCTAATCTCTTTGATGGCAGTTGCACAAACTTTGCCCACTGATCTTCTTAAGGTTGGAAGTTAGATGAGAAGTTGAGAAGTACTATCAGGCAAACTTACCCTTAAAGTTCTATTCAAAGCATTTATAATAGCCTTATGCTGATATATCCAATTCATTCCCAAAATTACATCTATATCCTAATCCTTAAGGATAATCATGGTAGTGGGAAAAATATGCCCACCCAGGTTTACGGTACCTGGTATACTATTTCCTTAATACATAGACGTTCCCCAGGCAACTGTATAAAGAAACTTTCCTTTGTTGCCCCAATTGAAATTTCATACTTCACGACAAATATTCTATTGATGAATGAATGCGATGCGCCAGAATCAAAAAGTATAACTGTAGGGTGATTGGCAACAGGAAACATACCCATCATCATTGGCTCCCCTTCTAGAATTTCTCCAGCTTGAATATAGAACACCCGTCCTGTCTTCCTCTCATCTTTGCCCTTCTGAGCATTCTGATTAGGGTTCTTGTTTGGTGCTTGACCTTGTTGTTGATTGACAGGGGCCTTCTGATAATTTTGATTAGCCTACCTAGGATATGGATATTCTCTAGAGAAATGACCAGTCCTTCCACAATTGTAACATGAATAGTTGTAACCCTAGGACGTTGGAGCATTGCCACCAGGAGCATTGGTCGACCGTGAATTCAGGTAGGTTATAGCAGGATGGACATTTGACTGTTGCCCGGCTTGGGACTACGGCGGACGATAAGGAGGACGATTATAATATACTGGATGATAAATCACCCTCTGCCTCTTCTGATTTCCCCCAAAAGATCTAGACGGCATACTCTTTTTCTTTTTTAGCTCCTTATACTACTGATACTTTGACTCTGAAGCAATTGCAATATTTACTGCCTCATGATAAGTAACATTAGTACAAGTTGTCATCATTGTCTGCAGCTTGGTATTCAGACCTCTCATAAACCACCTCTTCTTCTTGGCATCTGTATTGACATGTTTAGATACATATTGTAATAGGTGATTGAATCTTCCCATATACTGCATCACTGTTTGATCTCCTTGCTTCAAAGCAAGGAATTTATCCAGCTTCATAGCCATAACTCCTTCAGGGATATAATGGGCTCTGAAGGTAGTATGGAACTCAGCCTAAGTTATTAGAATACCAGCTGATTGCATAGCCACTAAGTTTGCCCACCAAGCACTTGCTGCTCCTCTAAGTTGCTGAGCGACAAACGCAGGTTTCTGATACTTCATGCATGGAATAAGATCAAATTTCTGCTCCATGGTTTGAAGCCAGTCATCAGCCTCTAATGGTTCATCTGCCTTGGTGAACACCGGTGGTCTTGTGTTTGTAAAATCAACATATGTAGCCTCCTATCTGTTATGGTGGCGACCACGGTTTCCGTGCATCTGATTCTGATTACTCTGAGCTATCTCATAAAGCAAACGAGAATTTTCGGCCGTCACATTGACAAGTGCGGTTATAGCATTAGCCAGATTTGTTGGAACTGGTGGCGGATCTAGAATACCGTCCTCATCTTATGAAGTTCCTGGAATATACGAACCCTATGTATGACGCATCTGCTCATAACAAACCAAACTTTATTCACAAGTCTTTATTGAATTGCACAAAAGCTTACTCCAGACACATTACATAGAGTTTACTAATATAAACACCAGAACCTGTAAGTACCGAAACAAGACTACATAACTTAACTAGAACTAACTATTATACAACTCTACTCCTTTCCTTGATCACTTCAAACTTCTGGCTTGGTATCTATTCTGGAAATATTACCGCCTTCATTATCACTTTCATCGATCATTACTAATTCTTCAGGATCTTCTTCTTTCGATTTGTCATCATCGGCAAGGATAACATCGGGGTCCATGGCATCAGCTTGGGGTTCATGATTTGGATTTAGTAGATTGCTAAGCCTATGAACTTCCTCATGTAGATAGGTACTATGTTCTTCTAAATCTTCTACATAGAATTCTAGCTCATGAGTTCTAGCTCTAGCTACATTTTCCCTATGCCAAACTTCATTCCTTTTCTCCACCATATGAACTAATATGCTTTCGTAGTTCCTATGTGCGGTGGTGAGACGCCTCAATTGATCCTATAATTCTCCTACCTGTATAGCATCCAAAGCCCTATCTCTAGTAGCTTGTGCTAACTCTGTAGAAATCCTCTGTATCTCTGCCTGGGGATCAGGCCTAAAGCTGCTACTGCTAGCATCATTATTCCTAGGGGCAAGTTGGTGACGAGGAACTCCTTTGGGTCCAGTGGACTTACGGGGCGTCATCTTGGTACGAGCCATACTATAGGAAGCCAATTTAATCCAAGTAAGATCATTTGATCAAAGTCTAAAGAGCAGCTATGATGGATTACATTACTCAAATGAGACTCACTACTCAACTCCAGACTCAGAGGTGAAGGAAGTAACTAGTGAATTAATCATGATGCATGAATCGTTCTTACGAACAAAAACATCAAAGCTTATAATGCACATAAACAACTTTTGTTTTTATATAGGGCATAGTAAGATTACTACTCCACCACATAAAACCTTTTTAATCAAATAAGGAATGGTGAGAAAGAAATAAGATAAGTCAGAAGTAATTTGGACCAAATTATCAAGTTAAATTTAGTCATCCAAATCATTTTGAAGTTTTTGTAAAACAATACAATAAAAACCTTGCAACGATCGCTCTGATACCATTCTGTGGTAGAACCTCCTAAATTATAGGGCCCATATGCACCTGTCACTGTTCAACGACCTTTGACACCCATGCATATATTCCCGGTAACTTAAAAAGACTGTCAGGTGTCCTCGGGGAACCCCGAATCATCCATGATTTCCGAGCAGGATCACATTATAGAGTCAATGCAGTATTACAACAGTTTATTCAAATAGATATATCAGAGTAAAAACAACGGAAGTCTTACAATGACATAGTTTACAAACCATTTGTTTCAAACCATACAACTAAGTTTAGTTAATAATACAAAACAAAGTAATGGAGTGGCATTATAATATATTACAAAACACACAATTAAAGCTGCCTTGCCCAAGGACCACACATTTACTTATCGTCATCGCACTGAACAACAGTCATGCAGCACGATCCAAAATAGATCTGCTCATGACCCTCACCTGCAATAAGGGTCAACGAACCCTGAGTACAAAAGTACTAAACAAGACTTAACCAAAATAAAAACTGATAGAGCTTATGAATGCAGGCTCAGGGATTCAAGGTATGGCTTTAGCAATAATCAAAGTTCTTTTGCATAAAAGCTTTTTAATAAAATTCTTTATTTCAACAGTTAAAACTTCATAAGAACCACATATGAATCTATCATGATCCGTAATGAGATCATGAACTTCATATCAAACTCTTTCTTAGAACCAGCTCAAATTTTAGTTATTAACTACGATAATGAACAGTGAGTTGAGTCTCCATAACCGAGGAGCAATGATGATTCGAACCGATTAAAAACCCAGCTGGGAATTCCAGACCACACGACATATGTAGGTCCTCGACTTACATATATCAACCTACCCTCAGATCTTCTAAAACAAGAACAGGTCCGCGCCACCCGAGAATACAGTACTCCACCAAAACAGCCCATTGCCACGTGGGTACACGCTATTCCCGCCATCTCTCCACTCCCAGTGCGCGAGTAGCCATTCTCGTAATAGAATAGCCAAGTTAAGGCTTACCGGAGTATGCGGTTAGTACTACAAAGTCTCACCTCATGCAATTCAACAACGGACGGACCTTAATCGACATAGGCGGAAAGAACCCGCTCACAAGACCTCCATGTCTTGTGGCTCACACACACCAAGTCTGCCCGGTCTAGATTTATTACTCCACATTCTCATATCACATGATAACATAAGTAACCAAAGTTTCATTTAAAACTTACAGATGACAGGTAATCACCCGACTTTCATCGTTCTAAGCATAGCTAAGCAAAACTAGGCATATACGAATTAAAACTGGTAATATGGTAAATATGGAATAACAAGGTTGGTAATATACCAATTTGGTTTTCACTTGACTCCTAATCACTGAATGTAGTAAAAAGAAGCAAAAGTGAAATCAATTTGTAAAATACAAGGTAGGGTTGTATGCATCCGGGGCTTGCCTTCATTGACGGAAAAGTCTGGGTCCAAAGTCGTTCCACCGATATCAACACCAACCTCCACAGACGGATCAACCTCCTCAACTACTTGATTAACTACCATATGTTCACCTTCGTTCACTACACGTAGTAACAATGCCATGTTTAAAAAAATGCGGAATACGAAACATGATGCTCGATGATGGATGCAAAATTAACAACTTGAATACAACTTTCCTTCGCGGTACAGTTACAAGTTAAACTAACCAAATCTTTTTTATACTACTTACATCCATTGCCAAAGATCATTACCAACTAATGACCCAAGGACATCACTCAATCAAAAATTCAAACAAAACCTAAATCACTAAAGGTTACTATTTGCTTTTAAGAATTAATTAATTAATTAAGAATTATGAAATAACTCAACTTGTTCCAATTGGCCTCAAAATTTTTATAAATGTTCATCACATGATAACTAAGTGACAAAACAATTTTCATAATTTTTGGATACATAAATAAGCCTAGAAAAATCCTGGAAACTCATTTATTAATTAATTGAGCAATTTTTATCACATTCAAAAAGTACTAAAAAACAATATTTCATATTTTTCCTAAATAATATACATCACAGAGAGGTCACACAAAAATTTTCATAATTTTTTGAGCTCTAAATAAATCTACACAAAAATAACAAAAATAGATACTATTCATTCATTGCTGAAAATAGAAAAATCCATTTTTAGCTACACAGTCGCTGACACCCGGGTCCCACCTGTCATCCCCAACCTCTGGCTTTGACCACGACGGCGACGGCACTGACCGGCGCTAACTCGCCGACTGTGAGTCCAACGGCGACGGCCAAAGTACCAAAACACTCACAACAACATGGCGCATCGATTGTAGACACTAGCTAACTCAATCACGGCACGATTCAAGGCTGACGCCGGCCATGGCGGACGCGGTGGCATGGCAGCGCTACGCTGGTGATGTGAAACCAGTAGAGCTTAAACAAAGGATCTAGGAAGCACCAGTAGCTCACCCCGAACGCGTTGAAGCAAGGAGCGAGGTCGAAGAAGCAACGGAGAGGCATGACGACGACCACGGTGATCACAGCGGAGCAAAGATCATCGGTGAGGGAGAACCAGCGACTACAGTGATCAAAATGAGCAAGCAACAAAGGATTAAGCACCATAGCATCGAGATGAAGCCATAGGTACATAGATCATGGGCAACGGCTCACCGGAGGATGTTGGCTGCGGAGAAACGTAATCTCGGGTGAGGTGGCCGGCCGCGAGGAAGAAAGCGACGAACGACGAACTCACGGCAAAATCAATCGACCAGAGCTAGCTGGCTGGGTGCACAAGGAGTAGGCAAAGCTATCTAGCACTATGCCGTGATGGTGAAGACACTACCGCGACAGTGAGAGCTCGTCGGAGATGAGCAAGGCAACGGGAAAACAGAGGAGGAAACGGCAAAGACGACGGCAACTCAGGTTATAAAGGATGGCCACGAAGCGCAAGGAAGCCACAACGAAGCTATTTCCCTCGCCAGCGCGATGCCCAGACGGCCACGCGCGCGACTGGAAGCAAGCCGAAGGATCGCCGGCAATGTAGCAAGAGCGGTGAACACTGTTCATCAAAATTACAGAATTGCCATCTAGTTTAAAATCCAAATTACTCCCAAATTTGTATAACAACTCAAAAATCTCCAAAAATAAAAGTTGTTCAAAATCAAAAGTTCTACAACTTTGCTTTTATAACTAACCCCTAATTCAGTCTATATTTTGAAATGAACTTTTGAATTCAAATAGGGGACATTTAAGGAATTTTGCCTTTTCAAATAACTTCAAATTTTACTAAACAACTTTGAAAACTCTAAAAACAAACTTTGTATAACTTGTCAAGCTCTACACTTTTGCTTTTGGGCTCAACCCCAAAATATACTTAGATTTTGAAATGAGTTTTCAGGGTAGGATTTAAATGCTGAAAATCAGGGTTTTCTCGAAAATTTAAAAATCCAAGCAAACTTTGAACTTGAGTCAAACAATACAATTCAACACATACCACATAAATATAAACTTGTTTTAGTGTATGCATCTCAAAGTTTTCACCAAATGCTAAATGCTTTGCAATGCGTATGATGACATGTCAGGTTTTAGTATTTAAACACCCGAGGTGTTACAACCACTGAGTTCCACTATTCACCGAAGCCCGAACAACTGTCCCGGGTACCCCCGTGGCAGGCTATCGGTGGTAAAACATCGACAACTGGCACGCCAGGTAGGGGCTTTCAACGAATTTTTTCTCGAGAGCTCGGCGGACCTCGACCTGAAGATGACTTATTCGGCGGGAACAACCTTCGCCTTCAGATCCTGGATCTGCGAGGCAGGCGGCGACGGCAAGCTGCATACCCGTCTCCGAGAAGAAAAAGAATTCAACGACAAGAACAATCCCGTCGAGCAAGAACTCACCGAAAAAATGATGAAACTTTCGACTTCAAATCTAACTCGGAAAGGAGAAGAAAGCGGATACGAAACTGATTCTGAGAAGGAGATTGAGTACGACTCCGACTCAGATAAGGAGATGAAGCGCAATTCTGACTTAGACAAGAAGATGGAGCACAATTCTGACTCAGACAAGAAGATGGAGCATGACTCTAACTCGGATAAGGAGATGGAGCACAACCCCAATTCAGATGCAATTTTCAAAACAAAGGAGCCACATCTAATTGGACTCGAAGACACAACAATGATCATGAAGGAATGCAACCCGTATGACTCCAAAAAGAACTCAGGAACATATGGACTATACAACACGACATCGATCTACCAACACTTTACCCAAGACAAGATGAACTCAACAAGAAAAATACTCCTGGAGGGAGCATAAGAAGTGATGATCATGACAGTTACCCCACAAGACTGTGTGGTGCATTGGCCAGGTTCTTTCACCTCAAGCAAAGCCTAGACTAGCACGTACATTGAAGAACTACCTTATCAAGAGGGAAAAGAACTCGGATCCAGCTTAGAAACTACCGACAGCTCAACCAAACGAAGGATGAAGTACCATACAAGAAGAGCTCAGAAGAAGTATACTGTATACATGGTGCAGCAGTTAGAACAACCTTTGGAACCACCACAGATACCAGATATAAAATCTTCAGATGAATCAGAAGGCAACATCTCGCCAGATGAGAAAAGCGACAGCAACGAAAATGATGAGCAAAGGCTAGCAAGACTAAAGAAGAATAAATTGAAGGCTGGAAGAAGGAACAGGGCTAAACAAAGGAAGCAAATCTGGAATAAGTACAAGGCGGAACTAACAGAATACAACAGAAAGAAGGCAGAAAGAGAAGCCACAAAAAATACAAAAAGGGAAAGAATTGAAGAATTAACAAAGGAGTTGCACACCCTCACGAATAACGGAAAAACAAAGGAAGATCAGAAGAAAGAAGTCGAGAGATCAGAAAAACAACCCGGCGAAGAAGTTCCATAGGAGCCACAAGGAGAGCAACCACCCAAAATATCAAGCTTTCAAAGGCTAGGACTAGTAGATAGTGCTGATGTTAATGGAAGACAGGAACATTACTTAAAGCAACAAGAAAGAGGCAAACCAGAATTGAGCCAACACTACCAAGAAATATCAAGAAGATTTGACAAAGAAGATGACTACGGAGAGTCCAAGTTTAAAGAAGATAGGTTTTATTATAGAAGGGTAAGATCGCCAGACTATGGAAGAACGAAACCATACGATAGATTCCCTTGTTTTGCAGGAAGACTACAAACATTGAAGCTACCACACAAATTTAAACCAGCAAATCATTCCAAGTACGATGGCAAAGTAGAACCAAGACAATGGCTAAGAGTTTATTCCCAATCTATTGAGTTAGCCAGAGGAGATGATGACATCAAGGCTCTATTTTTCCCAATGGCCCTCAAAGCAATGCCACTACAATGGTTTGACAAATTGAGGCCAAGATCAATCAGATATTAGGAAGACTTGCAAGAAGCTTTCTACAACAACTTTGCAGGCATTATTACCTATCCAATGACCACAGCCGAGTTGAAAGGAGTAAGGCAAAGGAGAGGAGAAAGTCTAAGGGAATACTATAGAAGATTCGGAGAATTTAGGGCTCAAGTCCACGACATTACCGATAGAGAAGTGATAGAAGCCTTTGCAGAAGGAATCTTAGCAAACTGGCAATACAAAGACTATTTCAATGAGAACCCAAGAACAAATGAAGATTTCAAGAGGGTTGTTGAAAAGCTGATTTCATCAGAAGAAAGAACCCGACATCGGTTTGCTAGGGACAACCTAGAAAATAGAAGACCTGATTACAGACAGCAAGACAAAAGGTTGAGGTAGGATAACATGGTGGCAACCATAGACAACAAGAGAAGATACAATGACAACAGCAACGGTGGCAATTACAATGGCAACTACAACAATAACAACAACAGTAACAACAGCGGGTACAACAGTAATAGCAACTATCGGAGCAACAACTACCGAGGAAGAGCACCGGAAAACATAGAGAACATACCATGTCACATACACCCAGGAACCAGACACAAGTTAGTTGAATGCAGCACTTTTCGGCGGCAATTCATGAAGAGAGAAAACATGAATCAAAACAACTCGGAGCAAAAGCAAGAAGAATCCAAGAAGGAGGAAAAGAAAGCTAAAGGAGATTATCAAGAACCCAAATGCCAATTAGCAGTTATATTTTCAGGTGTTCCTAACACACGAAGCAAAAGGCAAGAAAAACTAGCTCATAGAGCCATCATGGTAGCTGAACCAGCCACCCCAAGATATCTAGATTGATCAGAGTACCCCATCCACTTCACAAGAGAATACCAATGGACCAGTGTAGTAAACGTAGGATGCTACCCACTAGTACTGGGTCCAACTATTGCAGGAGTAGTAGTAACTAAAGTACTCATCGACGGAGGAGCCGGGCTCAACATAATTTTCGCAGATACTCTCAGAAGGATGAATCTGGATTGTGAAGGACTAATGACACCAACAAGCACACCATTCTATGGAATAGTACCCAGTAGAGCAGCTATGCCACTCGGATAGATAACCCTACCAGTCACCTTTGGCACACCAGATAAATACCGGACGAAATTCATTAAATTCGAAGTTGCAGACTTTGAATCATGCTACCACGCAATACTTGGGAGACCAGCTTTAACAAAATACATGGCAGTGCCACACTATCCATACCTACTACTCAAGATGCCAACAACAAAAGGTGTATTATCATTGAAAGGAGACCTAAAGAAAGCACATGATTACGACGTACAAGCAGTACAAATATCCAAAAGATTACAAGACATAAAGGAAGGAAAGGAGATTGCAATACTAGCCAACGAAATGAACCCAGATGAGATTCAAATACCGGCTAAGAAGCCAAGAAACTTTGCACCACCAAAAGAAGCCGTTACCAAGACTATTGACTTGTTGACTGGTGACCCAAAGAAGACGGCAACCATCAGTGCAAATCTCGATCCCAAATAGGAACTCGCGTTCACCAATTTTCTTCGGGACAACAAAGATATCTTCGCTTGGAAGCCGGCCGACATGCCAGGGGTCCCAAGAAAGTTGGCTGAGCACATAATTGATGTGAACAAAGGGTCCAAACCCATTAAGCAGAAGCTATGAAGATTCACTCTAGACAGAAAAGCAGCAATCAAAAAAGAGATCACCAAGCTCATGGCAACAGGATTCATCAGAGAAATAATCAACCCAGATTGGCTTGCCAACCCGGTCCTAGTTGAGAAGAAGAATTCAAAAGAATGGCACATGTGCATTGACTACACAGATCTCAACAAACATTGCTCAAAAGATCCATATGTTCCACCAAGGATTGATCAAATCATCGACTCAACAGCAGGATTAGCTCTATTATCCTTTCTGGATTGCTATTCAGGCTATCATCAAATATCTCTAAGAGAAGAAGACCAAAGCAAGACATCATTCATTACACCATTTGGGGCATATTGCTACAAATCAATGCCTTTTGGGCTAAAGAATGCAGGAGCAACATATCAACAGTAATTCAAACTTGTTTAGGGGAATCAAGTCGGAAGGAACGCAGAAGCATACATTGATGATGTGGTAATCAAGACAAAAGAACCCGGATCATTGATAGAAGACCTCAAGGAGACTTTCAAGAATCTAAAAGCATGGCAGTGGAAGCTAAACCCCATAAAGTGTGTTTTTGGGGTCCCATCAGGACAACTACTCGGATTTCTAGTCAGCAACCGAGGAATCGAAGCAAGTACAAAGCAGGTTAAAGCCATCATGGATATGAACCTCCAAAGAAAGTTAAAGACATATAGAAGCTTATAGGATGCATGGCAGCACTCAACAGATTCATCTCCCGACTAGGAGAAAAAGGGCTACCTTTTTTCAAATTATTGAAAAAGGTAGGAAATTTTGAATGGACAGAAGAGGCAGAAGAAGCATTCCAAAAGTTAAAAGAATACCTGGCATCATCACCAGTAATGACACCACCAAAAGGCAAAGAGGACATGATGCTATATATTACAGCAACCAATAACGTTGTCAGCACAGCAATTGTGGTTGAAAGAGAAGAACCCGTACACGCTTACAAAGTGCAGAGACCAGTCTATTATATAAGCGAAGTACTAACAGAATCAAAAGTGAGATACCCACACGTGCAAAAACTACTTTATGCGGTGTTGATATCATCAAGAAAGCCGAGATATTATTTCCATGAACACAAGATTACAGTGGTAACCAATTTTCCACTTCAAGACATTCTACGCAACAAAGATGCAATAGGTCGGATATCAAAATGGGCAGTAGAACTCGGTGCTCTCAACCTAGACTTCAAACCAAGAACAGCAATCAAATCTCAAGCATTATCCGACTTCATTGCTGAATGGACATAAATCAGTCAAAAAGAGCCCGAACCAATACTTAACCATTGGAAAATGTATTTTGACGGTTCCCTAAAGTTAGGAGGAGCCAGAGCAGGAGTGCTATTCATATCACCAGAAGGAAGACAATTAAAGTATGTGCTACAAATACTTTGGCAGGCAACTAACAATGAAGTAGAATATGAAGCATTAATACATGGTCTAAGAGTTGCAAGCTCACTTGGGATCAAAAGGCTACTTGTCTATGGTGATTCAGCTGTAGTAATCTATCAAGTCAACAAGGATTGGGATTGTACAAAAGACAATATGGATGCATACTGTGCAGAAATTAGAAAATTGGAGAAATTTTTCCAAGGGCTCAAAATCCATCATGTACTAAGGGATTCCAACGTTGCAACAGATGTGGTAGCCAAACTAGGATCAGATAGAGCAAAAGTACCACCTGGTATATTTGTAGAAGAACTGGTAGCCCCCATCTATCAAACAACCCAGGAACACAAAAAATGAGAAGGAGACAATAGATCCAATGGAAATAGATCAAGCAGAAGAACCAGACCAATCAAGACAGATCATGGTCATACAAAATGATTGGAGACAAACATACATTGATTTTATCAAAGAGAAGAAACTACCCGAAGATAAAGCAGAAGCAACCCAGGTTATACGAAGAAGCAAAAACTACATTCTGGTGGAAGATAATCTATACAAAAGAGTAGCATCATCTGGAGTACTACTTAAATATGTTCCAACAGATAAAGGAAAGGAAATCTTGGATGAAATCCACTCAGGATGTTGTGGAAATCATGCAGCCTCTAGGACACTGGTCGGCAAAGCATTCAAAACCAGGTTCTATTGGCCAATAGCACTCAAAGATGCAGAAGAACTCATCAAAACATGTAAGAATTGCCAAATGTTTGCTAGACAATCACATGTGCCTGCTCATAATTTGATATGCATACCACTAGCTTGGCTATTCTCATGCTAGGGGCTGGATCAAGTCGGACCACTCAAAAAAGCAAAAGGAGGCTTCGAATACATATTTGTGGCAATCGACAAATTTACAAAGTGGATTGAATATAAACCTTTGGTCAAATACAGTGCAGAAAAGGTAGTGGAATTCATATAAGACATCATGCATAGGTTCGGCATGCCCAACAGAATAATCACAGATCTTGGTTCACCATTTACAGTAAGAGAATTTCAATACTAGGCAAAAGATTGTGGGATAGAAATCGACTTTGCATCAGTAGCACACCCACAGGCCAATGGACAAGTCAAAAGAGCAAATGGACTCATATTACAAGGCTTAAAACCAAGATTATATGAAGATTTGAAAGATTATGGTGGAAAATGGATCGGCAAACTACTAAAAGTAGTATGGGGTTTAAGAACCTAGATCAGCAGAGCCACCGGCTACTCACCTTTCTTTCTGGTCTATGGATCAGAAGCAGTACTACCAGCTGACTTGATATGGCTATCTCCAAGAATAGAACAATACGAAGAAGGCAAAGCCAAAGAAACAATGCGGTTAGAAATTGATTCAATAGAAGAAATAAGAGACAGTGTAATAATCCAAAATACAAGATATCAGCAAGGACTACGAAGACATTATGACAAAAGTACTTAGACCCGATCACTAAAGCCAGGGGGCTCAATATTATGACTAATCTAGAAAAAAAGATGGACGACACAAACTACTCAGTCCATGGGAAGGACCCTGCATCGTGAAAAATGCAACAGGACCTGGCACATACAAGTTGATGACTCCAGATGAAATACCAGTGAAGAATACTTGGCATATCAGCCAACTCAAAAGATTCTACAATTAGTACAACATATTGTACTCAAGCTTTAAGAGAAATAAAGCAGAAATTCTTCAAGAAGAACGACTTCATATATAAGCCCTATCCAACGGACAGAACCAACCCGTAATGAGGTTGGGGAAAAAGGGGCTTCCCTGTTAATAGCCAACCCGGAAACGGTTGCGCTACATGGGCAATTTTGTCACTCAACCATATGGAGATGGTTTGACTGATGGCCAACAGCCAAATAGCTTCTTGGGTAAGGAGACCCAAGCTAGCATTTGTCACTCTACCATAAAAAGAGATGGTATGACTGACAGCCCTGTCCAACGGACAGAACCAACCCGTAATTAGGTTGGGGAAAAAGGGGCAGCCCTGCAAACAGCTCAACCTAGAAATGGTTGTTGCTGAACAGGCGCAATCACTTACCCCAAGAGCTGGTATGATTGCTTACTTACCCTGCAAACAGCCAACCCAAAAACGATTGTGCTATACGGGTCCGATCGCTTACCCTATGAGCTGGTACGATCGTTTACTACGCCCAACAAGCGGCGCTATCTACAAAAACAACTCGGTCGCCTACCCCAAGAGTGGTACGATCAACTACTTTGCCCAAGGAGGGGCACAAACACTCCAACAACCCGGTCGCTTACCCCAAGAGCGGTACGATCGACAACTTCGCCCAACAAGCAGCACAATCAACAAAGAAAACTCGATCGCCTACCTCAAGAGTGGTACGATCGACTACTTCACCCAAGGAGCAGCACAAGTACTCAAACAACTCGGTCACATACCCCAAGAGCGGTATGATCGACTACTTCACCCAAGGAGTGGCACAAGCACTACAACAACTCGGTCGCCTACCTCTAGAGCGGTACGATCGACTACTTCACTCCAAGAGCGGTACAATCACTCCAACAACTCGGTCGCCTACCCCAAGAGTGGTACCATCGACTACTTCGCCCCAAGTGTGGCACAATCACTACAACAACTCGGTCGCCTACCTCCAAAGCGGTATGATCGACTACTTCGCCCAAGGAGCGGCACAAGCACTCCAACAACCCGGTCGCCTACCCCAAGAGCGGTACAATCGACTACTTTACCCCATGAGCAGTACAATCACTCCAACAACTCGGTCACCTACCCCAAGAGCGGTACAATCGACTACTTCGCCCCAAGAGCGGCACAATCACTACAACAACTCGGTCGCCTACCTCTAGAGCGGTACGATCGACTACTTCGCCCAAGGAGCGGCACAAACACTCCAACAACTCGGTCACCTACCCCAAGAGCGGTACGATCAACTACTTCACCCAAGGAGCGGCACAAGCACTACAACAACCCAGTCACCTACCCCAAGAGCGGTACGATCGACTACTTCGCCAAAGGAGCGGCACAAGCACTCCAACAACTTGGTCGCCGACCCCAAGAGCAGTATAATCAAGCACTCCACACAAAGAACAAGCGCAGTCAACTCTACAACTTAGTCAAGCAACTACTTCACCCCAAGAGCAGAACAATTAGCAAAAAACAACTCGGCCATTTACTCCAAGAGCAGTATGGTTGACCACTTCGCCCCAAAAGCAGGGACAAATAACAAGTACAACTCAGGAGTTTACCCTTAGAACTACCCCACCCTAAGAATGACGTAGATCTACAGTACAAATTGGTTGATTACCCTAAGAAAAGTAGATAGAGCAAGCATGGAAGCCACATCACAAGAACTCTTCTAACTGCCAACGCGAAAGTTATCAAGTATACAAAAGCCCGGCGGCTGCTCAACCTCACATAGCAGTATATCTACGAATGAGGAAAGAATTGAAGAAAGAATTTCCTACTCAAGGCAGAACCACAACCAACAAAGAAGGAAAGCTACATATGTACCATGAGATCAGGAAAAACACGCTCCTGAGAGCTACTTTACTCAGATAAGTCAAGAAACAACCTGGTTTGATCAGAAAAGAACCCCGATGAGGTACGACAAGAACCAAGACAAGCTTAGAAAGAACCCAGATTGATCAAAAAAGAACCCCAATAAGGTGCGGCAAGAACCAAGACAAGCTTAGAAAGAACCCGGATTGATCAGAAAAGAACCCCAACATGGAGAGACAGAGATCAAGTCAAGAACAAAAAAAACCCATATTGAAGAAAAACAACCCAGACAAGTTGGGAACAGAAATCAAGACAAAAAAGAACCTAGAGTGATCAGAAAACAACCCGATGAGGTACATACAAGTTTAGAAAGAACCTGGATGAAGTGCAAACAACCTAGAAGAGGTACATCAAGAACCAGAGAAGTCTAGAAATGACCTAGATGAATAAAAACAACTCAGAAGAACGTCATAGCTTAGTCAAACACTAAGCTCGGGGGTTCGGCATTCGCTTTAACTATGTCCGGGGGCTCGGATTTAAAGACGAAGGACCAAGAATACAAGAACCAAGACTAGCAAACGACAAAGACCAAAGGAGTACAAATCAAGAACCTTCTACCGGCTTCTTCTCAACAAAAAAGAACCCGGAGAAGGCTCAGGGGCTGCAAGTACCCACCATAGAAAAGCACATTTTTAATTTTTTGACCCTCCAGCTTTTTGTACCAAAAAATAAGGGGCTCGGGGGCTACACTCAATGAGTGCAAATTTTTGCAAAAATTGCACTCGCAGCACTCAAAGGAAAAGAACTCGGAGGACATCAAGACAGAAAGACCCTCTAGCTTTTTGTGCCAAACAGCTGAGGCTTGGGGGCTGCACTCACTAAGTGCACTTTTTTTTAGCAAAAGTGCACATCAGTTAGAAGAAGAATCAAAGAAGACCATCTCAAGATTTCACTTCAAGAAGAACCCGGATCAAGTCTACAACAACTTAGCCCTTGAAGCTCAATCATGAAATGCTCAGGGGCTTTACGATGGGGAACCCTACAGGCCCCCCATAGACCATACTATAGGGAAGTGGACCTGGGTAACAAGGCCCACAGCCCAATTGCCAAGAAGAGCACGGAGCAAAGCAACGTGCAAGACCAAAACTCCAATTCGGACTATACAAGGAAAGGCGCTCGAAGCATAGCTTAGGACTCTGACCTTGTATCCGAGTAGAACACAAACAACTCCTCTCAGCACCTGGACTATAAAGGGTTGGTGAGGATATCCCTTGTAAATGGACTGAACACACCCAATACTCAAAGCAATACGACGCAAACAGGCTAACGCCGAACTAGATGTAAGGTTATTACTCAACCAAGTCAAGGGCCTGAACCAGTATAAATCGTGAGTCTCTTTGCATAACCGCCGAGTTCCACTATTCACCAAAGCCTGAACAACTATCCTGGGTACCCCCATGGTAGGCCATCGATGGTAAAACATTGACAGGCATGATAGCCTGGTGCGAAGCACGCTATTTTGGCTTGGCCCAAGCATGACATGGCCTGATGGTTAGTGGGCCTGGGCTGGCCCAGTCTAGTGGAGCAGGCCGTGCCTAGGCCACTACTCAGGCATGTGGGTTAGCACAGCATGGCCCGACATTTACAGTTAGGCACGATGTCGGTCCAATGACTACAACGGCCTAGTGACCTGCTAACAACCCAACTTCATAACCCTAACTCCCCTTCCCTTTGCTGCATTCTCCCGGTCCCCTCCCCGAGCCGCGCCCGCACTCACGACTCATGAGGCGTGGCCCTCCCCACGCTGCACCCACCTCCTTCCCTTCTCTAGCAGTCGGAGCTCCTCTCGTGAGTCTTCTCTACTCACTAGCGAGCTCCTCTCCTCAGCATGGTCACAGCTCAGGAGCGAGCGCACCGGCCCTGAGGTCCACCACATTACCTACTTGGCAACTCTGCTCTCCTCTACGTGGCCTGTGGGATCACCAAATCCAATGTCAAGCCATGGGATCCGGCTCGCATAGCTGCTTGGCCTCCGTGGGACGAGTGCATCAGCTGTCATAGCTGACATCCATGACATCCCCCACCTCTCATCCCCTCCCCCTGCATCTCTATGTGCATGCTACATCAGCGGGCCTTGGGCTGGCCTAGCCCGTTGACCCTGGGGTGCTTTGTGTAACATCCTAGTGTTAAGCTTTGCATTTGGCACCTGCATTTTATGAGCACAAGCGTCATCCAAGCATTCATGAACATGAGCATATGAAATTTCATCTCATTCTTATACCTTATCACATGAAATGTTGATTTTATATATATGCTTATGCTTACAATCATGTATGACCAATGTATGAAATAGTTGTAAGGGCACCAATATACCTTAGACACATCTAGAATGGTGAATGGGACAACTTTTATATTCATGACATGGACCAATTTTGCTTCTAAGTGTTGGTGTACTTTGAAATGTTATTTTCATGATGCTCATTTGACCAAAGTTGAACAATACCTTAGAGTGTTTGTATGGCTATGTGACATAAATAAAAGTTATAGTTCACATCAAGGGTAACAAACTTTATTTAATGGTCATGAGCTGAATTAGTGTCTAACTTAGTTAAATAGGGCTCACAAAATCAACAAAATATTGTTTTGAAAGAAAATTTTGCTCAGCCATGTGCTGACTACAGTTTCAAAGTACTCTACTTTGGAGATTTGTAGATTTAAAACTGTTGGTGTTTTGAACAAACACCGGCAAGTAAATTTATAATTGTTGCGCGTTAGGCCTGGATGGTGCACTAAAGGACACAAGGTTTATACTGGTTTGGGCTCAATGTCCCTATGTCCAGTCTGTTGTTGCTTATGTTATTAGTACCAAAAAAGGTTCGTAGTAGAGGGTACAAATTATCAAGAGAGGGACAGGTCCCAAGTCTCTGATGGAGTGGTCCAAAGGACACCAAGAGCTCGGTTGCTGCTTGGCTGTGTGTTGTGTTGAATTGATCCGTCAAAAGTTGATCCCTTTAGTGGGGTGCCCTGCCCTCCCTTTTATAGACCAAGGGGGAGCAGGGGTTATAGATGGGAGAAAAAGGAAAAAACCAAAGGCAGAGAAAGTCCTTCAAGGGTGCTGGGTCTTCCTTTTCCCTTGAGCTTGCCCTACTGACATGGTAGACCACGCCAAGGATAGCATGCTCCGCTGATCCTAACAGGGCTAGGCTCTGACTTTGTTTCAGCGAGTGGTCATGTCCCATCCTCCCCCAGTGGATGATGTGATGCGGTGCGTCAGGGCGCCAAGCCATGACTCTGCGGGGAGTAGATGGGGAAATGACTATACGCCTATCACTGTAGATGATGTGAGTTCTTCCTTGAATTGTAGCAGTTGTCGTATGCCTATGCTAGTATCCACGCCCAAGGGTTGATGGCGGCGCCTACAACACTGTGGGACAAAAGTCAACACCTACAACACTATTCGAGCACTGTTAGGTCAAAAAGGACTTAAAGCGCCCGTCCCATTGTATCCTGAAGGTACCTTCCTGCAGGCGTGTAGGGCATGGTCCTCGGTATGGCGGTTGACTCTAATGTCCTATCGTAACCTGTGCCTATCAGCAGGAAGGAGTAGGGTGTAGTCATCGGGCAAGGCAGAGCCTGCCCTCAGTCGTCGGGCGAGGCGGAGCCCACCCTCGGATGTCGGGTGGGGCAGAACCAGCCCTCGGACGTTGGGCGAGGCAGAGCCCACCCTCGGACACCGGGCAAGGTGGAGCCCACCCTTGAATGTCGAACGAGGCAGAGCCCACCCTCAAATGTCGGGTGAGGCGGAGCCAGCCCTTAGGGGTCGGGCGAGGTGGAACCAATCTTCCATTATTCGAGCAAGAAGCATAGTAGCATTCTTGTCTGACCGGAAGCATCAACATTCGATGGTTATTAGTTCCACCTTATTAGGTACCCTAGTATCAAGTCCTCGACAGTAGCCCTCAAGCCCTCAGGTGATTTGGATAGAATCGCCCGGGGGGTATTTTGATTTACTAGAGGGTGCGCACGAGCGCACCCGACAAGTGTAGCCCCCGGGTGATTCGGATAGAATCGCCCGGGGGTAATTTCGGACCCTATGCGGGTAAGGCTATGAGATTTAGTTTTTATCAGCTGGATAGTTTTAAGGGAACCCTAGTATCCCGTTCATGGGGATTTCATCTGGGGTCAGCCTGACTAGGACTCGATTGTGGAATGAGGCTCCCCTGATGCTTGTGTACCTAAGTCTTGGTCGCTCATGGGCCCATCCCACATTGGGGCAGCCATCGAGACTGTTAGGCCGGCCCTTGGACTTTTGGGCCTAGGTTACAGCGCCCGAGGTGGGTCGGACGGAGGAGGACATGGCCAGAGGGTCTCTAGGCGTCATGGCGGTGGTGGAGAGGACCAGTGGGGGTTTTCCCTCGGCCCTGGTGCCAGGGGGCAGCCGCTCACCCACGCAGGGTGAGTCGCTGCTCCACTAGATGGATCCCCAAGACCCAACGTCGACTCTCTTCTCGCTCAATGATGCTACCGAGAGCATAGAGCGGGGGAGTCTTGATGAAGGGATCTCGACGATGATGGGTGTCTTGGATTAGGCCCGGGTCATCCTGTGTGACATCATCATTCCCAATGGCTAGGTATCTGCTTGATCTTTCGTCTTGCTTTCTTCTTGTCTTCATGTATTTTTGTATTTTTGACACTGGTCTTCATTTCATTCCCTCATTGCTCGTAGTTGGGAGAAATCCCGGTTCCTTCGTGAGTAGAAGGTGGAATGGGACCGCCTTACCAAGGAGGCCTAGCTACATGGAGATTTGAGCGCCGAACTCATCGCCACCCAGTAGCGGGAAACCAAGGTGCGTCGGGACGCAGAGGAGATCCATGGGATGTTCATGGACCTAGCAGCGAGGGTGAAGCAAGACGAGGAGGTGGCCACCAGGGTCTAAAAGGAGTAGGACGAGCTACTCTAGAAGGACACCGATGCTAGCCAGCGGGCCATCAAGATCCTAGCGGAGCTAGAGATAGAGCAGGACCTCAAGCTAAAGGCCGAGGATAGGTCTATGGCGCTACAGTAGAGGGTGGATTAGGATGCCGAAGTGATCACCTGGCTACATAGGGAGTGGTACGAGTTGCGCCAGACTAAAGAAAGACTTTGCTCGGAGTGTAGCACAACCCGCGAGGAGCGCGACCGGGTCATTCGAGAGCATGATGAGGCATGCTAGGAGGCTAGGACTCTCCGGGTGGATCTTGGAGACATAGTGGCCCAGAGGCTAGAGGCCAAGGAAATTTCTACCAGGCTAGGCACAGAACTCGCCGAGGTATGGGGGATTCTTTAGGTCAAAAGCGATCAGCACGATCTCCTATGCTCAGCCATCGTGGTGGTCTACAATGACCTGCAGATGGCGCAAGAGGAGGGGACCGGCTCCCTTACGACTCGTGACGCTAGTATCACTGCGTGGGTGGGCCAGCTTGAGGAGGACACTTTTCATGCCGGGGTCACCCAAGTCTTCACTATTGCCCGTTCTCATTATGATCGGGAGATCAACTTGGAGGTAATGAGCCTTGGCTTCGTGCCAAGCTATGAAGACTCTAAGCTAGATGAGATTGAGAAGGCGGTGACTCCCCTTGCGCGGAACCTGGCGAACAGGCTGAAAGACATGGTTCTCCCTTCGAGGAAGTAGTTAGTTGAATAAGTTTGATAAGCATTTATCTAGAATATGTGGACAAGTATCAGTACTTTCATGTCCAAAAACATATTTGTGACTTTGTTTCATAATATCATTTCATTTGTTTGATCTTACCTTCTCCCCTCTTTGCAAAAAAAAGATTTATGTGATCCAACCCTTCCGCTCGTTAAGACTGTAGGGCCCAAGGTATTTAGGGGGAATTTTGATTATTCTGGTGAGCAAAATTACCATAGCCATCTAGGCATGGGCTTTTTTGTGGTCTTACCTATCTGTTCCCCAAACCTTATCGCCAGTCTCGAAGTGAGGGAAAGGTCTGATATAATGACTGTTTCAAAAAATGAGAGGAGGTATTCGTACCTTTATCAGCCCCCGAGCGAGATCCGACCTCTTGCAGCCGCTAGGGCCGGATGTTACTGGAGACCAGAGCGATGGTAGCGAACTTACTCTTGCATTCGCACGTACCCCTTACTTAGGATTTTGGTGACCGTTGCGTGACCATGCATTTGGTCTTATCGCTGGCCTGGCCTTCCCTGAGCCCCCACATGTGGTGGGGATTCGGTCAAGGGCCGACTCATTTTGTGACTATCGCCCCATCTGTGGTTTTTCGCAACTAGAGGGGTTGAGGTGATGTCGCTTGCCTCGGTGGCTCGAGTGACGTGCCTGATGAGCTCGCTAATAGGGATGTTCGAACAGAATCCAATCCCGCTGCTTTGCGACAGGGTCAGCAAAGCGCTCGGGCGGTGTTCCATTGCTCCTTGACCTACCTTCCAATAGACTCCCCCTTAATGGGGACTCTATGGGCTTGGCAAGTGGGTGGATTGAACTTAGAAGGTTGAGATGACCCTTCCCGCCTTAATGCGGGTTGGGCAAAGGCCGCTGAGGCTCATCTACATTTTTCTCCCCTAGCTCTTGCTGGACGCGAGGCAGCCTTAAACCCTCGTGGGTCAGCCTTCGAACCTCAGTCTCTCAATCTTGGATCAAGCGGCTCGAGCCCCTAAGCCCCTTAGGGTTTGATAGGGGTCGGCCGTGTTTTGTGCGTCACCCCATACTCGGTTTCTGCAACCGAAGGGGCTGAGTTAACGACACTTGCCTCAATGGCTCAAGTGTCATGCTCAATGAGCTCACTAATGGGTATGTTCGTGTAAAATCTGGGTCCATCATTTGCTGACAGGGTCGGCAGAGCCCTTATGTGGCATTTCACTACTTCTTAACCCACCTCCGGGTAGATGTCCGAGCCATTCGATAAGCTCAGGTGGCCTGTTGGCCTCTCCTCAACAGAGATTTTGTGGGTTTGGCTCGAGGCTAGAATTGAACGAGAAAGGTCAAGATGTCCCTCTCTGCTTTTGAGCGGGTTTGGGCAAGGCCGCTAGGGCTCATCTCAGTTTTTTCTCCCTTGGCTCTGTTTGAGGTGAGGTGGCCTCGAGCCCTTTGCGGGCCGACCTTCGAACCTCGATCATCTATCACTCATATCGAATGAGGCGACTGCCGCTTCGTGACACGACACGAAGCGTTGAGATGCAGCGATTGCATAGGTTTAATGTATGATTATTTAAAACAAAAGAAGGGTCGATAGCGTTACCTCGGTAGTACAAGTGATGGGAAGCTCTTACTAGATGTTTGTGTAGGGTTTGAGTCCGTTGTTCACGATAGGGCCGGTGTAACCTGCATAAGCATTGCAATTTTTTGTTCCCTTCTTTTGATGGCGATTCGAGCCGTTTGATTGATTTTAAGCGACCTAACAGCTTCTCCTTGAAGGGGATTCTACAGGCGGACCGTCTTCGAACCCCTCTTGAGAAGGCGGATACAGAAGCTCAGGGTACGAGGAACTATGAATTTGATTATGCTAGTGAACAAAAACACCATAGCCGCTGGGGCATAGGGTCTAGCGGTTCATCCAGTTCTATACCCACACCCCACGTCTCTAGTTTTTTAGACGTAAGGAGGGGTTAGGCGATGAGGATGTCTAAATGAGTAGACACCCTCGGTAGCCCCCGAGCAATGTCCGTGCCCCTACCGTTGCTGGGGTTGGACGCTCGATAATGAAATTAACACACAAAGTAGGTAATAGAGGTGCTTATCTTTCAGTGGTCGTTCATTTGTCATTTTACCTAGGTCATCCAATTGACCCAGGAGGCCCATTGGGCGCCCATAGATGAGGGTTCCATTGTCGGGTTGTTCCATGTGAAAGCATCTAGGCCCCTAGTTGGGTTTCGGTGATTAATGGCAATACGTGACTACTGTGACTAATGTGTGTTTTGCAGAAACAATTGAGTTAGGTCATGGAAATGGAGATCGAATGGACAATCAAGGTTGTCATGCCCCTACGATAGAAATCATTTTGGTTTTCAAAGGATGGACGACAAGGTTAAGGATGGACTAGTTCTAAGTGTCGATTGGAGTTGGAGAGACACTTAGAGTAGTTTAGGACTTTGTTTTTCCTTTGGCCGTACTATTAATGGGGGTATGAATGGGTAGCTTGACCTAGGTGGGTCTAGTGAGTTAGGTGTGGGGCACACTTGTTAAAACTAGCACTAGGTAGCTTCTAAAAAGCCCTTAGATCCAATGGAGCAAACTTCATTCACAAATGTTCGAGAGTTGGAAGTGAATGGAGGGTCAAAAACTGACCAGACGCTAGCTCTGGTGTGATCGGACGCTGGCTTAGGGTCCGGTTAGTTCATTTGACCAAGGTGAAAGTGTCTGGAAGTGACCGGATGCTGCGAGGTCATGTCACCGAATGCTAAGGGCCAGCATTCGGTCGACTCCAGTAAGGTCCTAGAGAGGGAGAATCCTGATCGGATGTGTCCGGTCAATACTGACCGGACACTGATCAGGTTCTGGTTACTGACCGAATGCTGCTCAGCAAGTGACCAGACGCTAGGGGTCTAGAGTCTGGTCGACATTAGTAAGATTCCAGTGAGGGGAAAACATGACCGAACATGTTCGATCAGTGTTGATCAGATGCTAACAACGTCTAAACAATACTTAACCACTGGAGTTCAGGGTGTACTGACCGGTGCGTCCGGTCAACATGACCGGAGCGTCCGGTCACCCCATAGAGGCATATAATGGTTAATTTTTTAGCCGGTGTTATAAATACAACCTCTGCTCGTGTGTGGGGGTACTTTTGCTCATTCCAACAGCTAAGAAACACCTTAGAGAGTGCCAAGAAGAGCAAGGTCCTAGTGAGGTGATTGAGATTTGAGAATGCCAAAGAGAGCCCTCATTTGTGAAGATCAAGAGTAGCAAAGTGTGCATCCACCTTCTCATTAGGCTTGTCATGGTCAAGTGAGAGTTCATGCTTGTTACTCTTGGTGATCGCCATCACCTAGATGGCTTGATGGTGATTAGGAGTTTGGTGATCATCCGGCGGAGCTTGTGAATGACCCAACTCAAGTTGTGAGCGGTTGTGGGTGATTCACCGCGATGGAGTGTCAAAGAATCAACCCGTAGAGAGCACTTGATCCTTGCACGGATCAAGGGGGAGCCACACCCTTGTGCGGGTGCTCCAATGAGGACTAGTGGGGAGTGGCGACTCTCCGATACCTCGGCAAAACATCACCGCGTTCCTCCTTCTCTATTTACTTTGAGCATTTACTTTGAGCAATTCAATTCGTGTCTTTACATTCATAGAATTGCCATGCTAGAGTAGGATTGGAACTTAGGTTGCAAGTCTTTTGTGTGGTAGAACAATTAGGAACACTTTCTAGGCATAAGGGGTTAATTAGGCTAACCATAAGATTTAATTATTGCAAAGAAATTTAGAATTAGCCCAATTCACCCCCATCTTGGGCATGTTGATCCTTTCAATTGGTATCAGAGCCTCATGCTCACATATTTAGGCTTAACCACCTAGAGCAAGATGTCTCACGGGGATGGACCTCCTCCTATCTTTGAGGGAGATGATTTTCCTTATTAGAAAATTCGCATGGAGGCATATCTAGAAGCTCTAGATGTTGGTATTCTTAGAGCCGCCTCACAAGGCTTCCCAAAACCTTGGGATGCTACTCACCTACAAGGCGATGAGGTGAATTACGAGAAGTGGAATGCAAAGGCTCGAAACACCATCTTTAGAGGCCTTTGCAAAGATGTGTTCAATCGGGTGAGGAACCATAAAGACGTCCATGCACTATGGTCGAACATTTATGCGCTCCATGAGGGAACTAAGAGTGAGCGTGTGGAATGCTATCATCTTGTCATGAAAAAGCTCAACTCTTTTGAAATGCTTCCTAAAGAATGTGCTAATGAAATGTATTTATGTTTGAATGTTCTTGTAGAGGAAGTCAATGGGCTTCGACTCACTCAAATGCAACCATCCAATGTTGTAAGAAAGATCTTGAGTGTCCTCCCTATTGACAAATATGGGCATATTATGACCGTGCTACATCAAGGTGAACTTTCCACCGCTATAACGACACAAATCTTGGAAAAGATCAATGCTCATGAGATGTACATGCACATCACACCACAAGATGGCTCATCCTCTACTAAGAAGAAAGATAAGGACTTAGCATTCAAAGCTAGTCAAGAGAAGGGTAAAGCAAGACTTGAGTATGAGAGCTCAAGTGATGATGAAGTTGATGATGAAAGTCTTGCTCTCATGGTGAAGAAGACTGCCAAGATGCTAAAGAAGCTCAACAAGAGTGGCATCAAGTTTGATGGCAAGAAGAAGAAGTTCTTCACAAGCTCTAGAAGGAAGCCAATCTTCGAGATAGATTGCTTCAATTGTAGAGAACTTGGTCATCTAGCACACCAATGCACTAAGCCCAAGAAGGACAAGTTCAAGAACAAATACAAGGGCAAGAAAGATGACTCAAGCAATGAAGAAGAAGAAGAGAAGAAGAAGAAGAATAAGCCATATAAGAAGAGATATGGAAAGAAGAGGGACTTCCACAAGAAGAAGAAGAAGAGTGGAAAGGCATACATTGTGGTGATTGGCTCACGGACATTGATTCATCTAGTGCCTCATCCGATGATGATAGTGACAATGAGAAGGTGGCCGTAATTGTTATCAACTCTTCATCATCTTCATCGCCACCACCGCCATCATCCTCTACACACCTATGCCTTATGGCCAAGGGTGACCGCAAGGTATCTAACAATGATGATAGTAGTGATGATGAGCGTGCTAGTGATGATGATAGCGATAGTGATGATGATGAATATGAATCACCTACTTATGATGATCTAGCTAGATTGCTAAAACAATACACTAAGATCATTATAAAAACTAGAGCTAAGAATGAAAAGCTAGAAGCTAAAAATGATGCGCTTTTAGCAAAATATGATATGGCCGAAAAGACTAGTGTTGAGCTTAGAGAAGCAAATGATGCTATAACATCCAAACTCAAGGAGCTCAAATCTTCTAAGAAAGAGCTTAAAGAAAAACATAATAAACTTGAGAGGACACATAATGAGCTCATCACTAGCCACAACAAGCTAAAAGAAGAATATACCACTCTTAAGGTTAATCATGATACTCTTGTTATTGCTCAAGAATTCTTATCCAATGAGCCACATGATGCTACTAACGATGTTGTTAAGATTGATATAGCTACATCATGTGATGACTTGATTATTGAGAGCATTGAGCAAAGTTCTAGTAGCAAGGGCAAGCAAGTGGTTGAAGCCAATGATTATGATGAGTATGTCAAGCTCAAGAATGACAATGAAAAGCTTAAGAAAGATCTTGAAGAACTCAAAACCACCAAGTCTATTGTGCTAGAAACTATTGTTCATGATGATGGTTTGATTCTTGAGAATGAGAAGCTTAAAGATGAGAACAAGAAGCTCAAGGAAGAGAAGAACAATGATGCTCTCAAGGAAGAAAATAAGAAGCTCAAGTTGGAGAAAGAGCATCTTAAGATTGGATTGAGCAAGTTCACTAGAAGCAAGCATCTTCAAAGTGAGCTACTAATGAACATCGTCATGAAGATGGATAGAAGTGGCATTGGGTACTTGGCAAATCAAGAGAAGAAGGCTCAAGCTCAACAAGAACATAAGTCTAAGCCAAAGCTAAAGAGATGTTTTGAGTGTGGACAAGAAGGCCACTTTGCTCATGAGTGCCAAACTCCACCACCACAACCCTTGCCCAAGCATGCTAGACTTTTTGCCTTCAATGCTCACTACATGCTTAGAAAGGACTCTAGTGGAAAGATGAAAGTGATGTTCTTAGGTCCTCCCAATAAGAATAGGCCTAAGAAAATTTGGGTTGTAAAGTCACTTATTGAGAAGGTGAAGAGCCCTCAACAAGTTTGGGTTCCTAAAGCTTGATCTCTTGTGTGTAGGTGAACTATGAGACCGGTGGAAGTCATTGGGTTATTGATAGTGGTTGCCCACAACATATGGCCAATGATCCTCGTATGTTCACCTCACTAGATGAAGAAGTAGATGGGCAAGAGAGAATCACATTTGGAGATAACTCAAAGGGCAAGGCCAAAGGATTGGACAAAGTGGCAATATCAAATGATCATTCCATCTCCAATGTGCTATATGTTGCTTCATTGAGTTTCAACTTGCTATTAGTTGGACAATTGTGTGATCTTGGTTTCCAATGCTTATTTACAGAGAAGGAGGTTGTTATATCCAAGAAGGATGATGATCATGTGATATTCAAAGGATTTAGATACAACAACCTATATCTAGTGGACTTCACCTTCGAAGATACAAACTTGAAGACATGCCTATTCACCAAAACAACACTTGGGTGGCTATAGGATAGAAGACTTGCTCATGTTGGAATGAGCTCACTCAAGAAGCTAATGAAGAATGATTTGGTGAGAGGGTTGAAGGATGTGAAGTTTGAGAAAGACAAGCTTTGTAGTGCATGTCAAGCCGGCAAGCAAGTTGCAAATACCCATCCAACAAAAGCTTTTATATCAACCGCAAGAGTGCTAGAACTCCTTCACATGGATTTATTTGGACCAACAACATATAAGAGTTTGGGAAGAAATCTTTATTGTCTTGTGATTGTTGATGACTATTTAAGGTATACATGGGTATTCTTCCTTCATGACAAATCTGAAGTTGCATCTTGCTTCAAGAAGTTTGCTAAGAGAGCACAAAATGAATTTGAAGTGAAGCTCAAGAAGATAAGAAGTGACAATAAGAAGGAGTTTGACAACATAAACATAGAAGTTTATTGTGATGAAGTTGGAATCAAACATGAAGTCTCCACAACATATACTCCTCAACAAAATGGTGTAGTTGAGAGGAAGAACCAGACATTGATCAATCTTGCAAGAACAATGCTTGATGAGTACAACACCCCCAAAGCTCTATGGGCGAAAGCAATCAACACCGCATGCTATGCATCCAACCACCTATTTCTTCAAAAGTTCCTTGGCAAGATACCTTATGAGTTGCTCAATGGGAAGAAGCCAAACGTCTCATTCTTTAGGGTGTTTGGTTGCAAATGCTACATCTATAAGAAGCGGCAACACCTAAGGAAGTTTTAAAGACGTTGTGATATTGGTTTTCTTGTTGGTTACTCATCAAAGTCCAAAGCATATAGAGTATTTAATCATGCCACTGGCTTGGTTGAAGAAACATATGATGTGGAATTTGATGAATCTAATGGCTCCCAAGGAGCACATGAGAATCTTGATGATGTAGGTGATGAACCATTGAGGGAGGCTATGAAGAACATTCTGGTTGGAGACATCAAGCCTAAAGATGATGAAGATGATGTACAAGTGATTGATCCACCTTCTTCATCAAGTGTGCCACAAGATAGTGAAAAAGATGTGAGAGTAGAAAATGAAGACACTCATGTCTCCCATGAACAAATGGTGGTACAAGCACAAGATGTTGATGCTCCACAACCTCCTCCTCAAGTGGTCAATAGAAGAAATACACCTCTACTTTAAGATCATCCACAAGATCTCATCATAGGGAGTCCATTAAAGGGTGTTGTCGACGAAATATGGTCGGCAGTCTACCTAGGGGTATGCCCAAGGTAGTAGATTATCGGCAGACAGATGCGCAAGCCACAAACAAGACGGTGACGCAAGACAGACACGAGGTTTTATCCAGGTTCGACCGCCAAGAAGATATAATACCTACGTCATGCGTCTGATTTGTATTGTTGTATGTCAATAAGAGGTGTTTTTTAGAGGGGTCCCCTGCTCGCCTTATATAATCCAGGGGGCAGGGTTACAGATCTGGAAACTAATCCTAGCCAGTTACAATTGCCATATGTGGCCGGATAAGGATTCCTTTTCTAACCGACCAGGATCTTGCTTGATCGCCAAATCTGCCTTAACTCCTTGCACAGGACTCCAATCTAGTTGGCCGGGCTACACGTCATCTTTTGGTGGATCAGACCCACTGATCCGGGCCGGTCCAAGCCTAGCCGTAAGGGTATAGGGGTTAATACCCCCACAGCTAGTCCCCGAGCACTATGTATTATGCTGTAACACACCACTTTAACCTTCTCCGAATAGTGAGGCTTGAGTCTTGACATCCCTGACCACCATTGTCGCTGGAGAAGTAGGTTGTTCGAATAATGTATGGTGCTCTTAAGAAAAAAGAAAAAGATTTCCGTCCTGTGAAGTGTGCCCACTTGTATTTCTGAAAAGAAATGTAAGTGAATCTTGAAACGTAGCATCCTTGATTAGCAGAGGCATAAGGGTCATAAAATAAACACATTCACCACAAGGTGAAGTGTGCCCACTTAGTCCCTAAGCCTGGTAGTAGGTGACGTAGGCACGTGGTGCCAGGGTCTAAAAAGAATTCCCAGTTAAGTTGAGAACCCAATTGTCGTTCAAGCAATACGAGATGCACCAGTAGGTGCATCGTACCGATGTAGTCCCCGAGCTTGCTAGAAGGCGAAGTATGAGCCTTGTAGCAAGGTCTAAATAAAAGTCTCTCAACTATATGTGAGTACAAATCACATGTAGCCGAGGAGAACGATCTCCGAGCAGTGGTCGGGACAGTCCCTGAGCACGATAGTAATCCTTACATTCAGTCAAAGCATAGGGGTCGATTAAATAAACACATTCACCGCACGGTGAAGTGGGCCCACTTAGTCCCTGAGTCTAGTAGTAGGTGACGCAGGCACGTGGTGCTAGGCTCGAAAAAAGAATTTCTTCTGAAGTTAAGAATCCAATCATCATGCAGGTGATATGAGATGCACCGGCAGGTGCATCGTACCAATGTAGTCCCCGAACTTGCTGGAAGGTGAAGTATGAGCCTTGTAGCAAGGTCTAAATAAAAGTCTCTCAATAGTATGTGAGTACAAATCACATGTAGCTGAGGAGAATGATCTCCGAGCAGTGGTCGGGACAGTCCTCGAGCACGATAGTAGTCGGAGTAGTTCCCGAACACGATAGTGGTCGGAGCAGTCCCTGAGCACGACGGTGGTCTAGGCAGTCCCCGAGCACGACAGTGGTCTAGGCAGTCCCTAAGCACGACAGTGGTCTAGGCAGTCCCTGAGCATGGTAGTGGTCTAGTCCATCCTTGAGCACGACAGTGGTCTGGTCCATCCTTGAGCACAACAGTGGTCTGGTCCATCCTTGAGCACAAAACATGCAGCGAAAAAACAAACGCCACTTGTATTATTATTTGGTTTATTTATTTTATCTCCTTACTCTTTCAAGTCCAATCTAACATGTCTGGTCAAAAAAGTAGATGGATATAACACGTCACACTATCTTCTTGCTCTTTCTGGCAAACAGTCACTTGGCACCTATATGGAGGTGCATTAGTGTGGGCCCTCTCACATTAGCAATGAAGAGGCGCGTACACTGGTAACGAAGGGGCGCGTTTATTGGCGTAGATCTCGAGGTTGTGAAAACAACCATCTACAGTGCGTGCACACGTCTCCCAAGAATCTCGAGTGGATGAAACAATGGAGCTCTTGGTTATTTATAATATAGAACTGGTAAGTTACTTTTTACCGATCCCCATTGTCATTCACCGCCGCAACCTTCTTCTTCCTCTTGCCGAACCCTATACCTCCAAAAATCATCACCAATCCCCCCTCCACCGCATCCACCCCATTAGCAAGGGCAGATTAATGGCGAAAAGAGATGCCCAGAAGAAAGGCGAAGTCATGGTGAAGGAGTGGTGGAAGTCAAGGAGCAATGAGCAGACAATCGAAGACCTCGTCGCCATGGGAGTGCTGCACAACAAGGCACTCGCGGGATGGCGTGCACCGGAAGGAGAAAGCTTCCCCTATCCACAACCAGGTGAGATTGTGGTTTTCGAGGATTTCTTCAAGCGGGGTTTTGGGGTTCTAGTGCACCCTTTCCATTAGGGGCTCTACTTGTATTATGAGATTGGGATTTGCAATCTGCATCCCAACTCGATTCTTCTTGTCTCCACCTTCATCCATCTTTGCGAAGCCTATGGTGGCTTCCAGCCCCATTTCAACCTCTTTCGCCATCTGTTCTGTCTGTGGAAGAAAGGGAGCGGTAGCTCGAAGATAGCCGGAGGCATATACCTCAATCTACGTGACGGTATGAAGGCCCAGTACTTGCACTGCCCCTGGAACACCTCACTAGACAAATGGTACAAGAAGTGGTTCTACATCCATGAAGAGCCAAACACGATCACCCTGTGCGATGTGGGGTTGATTCTGGAGAAGAAGAATAGCTAGTCAGAGAAGCCCGAGAACTTGGAGCAGATCACAGAACTGCTTGGGATGATCCCATGGGGAAAGCTGGATGGTCCAAGCATGGTCGGGAACTTCATTAGCCAAAGGATCCAGCCCTACCAGAAGAGGGTGCATCCTGGATACGAATACCAGGGGAGCATAGATCCAATGAGGACTAGGAAAGAGGCGCTTGACAAGATCAAAGTCAAGGCTAGGATTGGGGAGCTATTCAACTTAGCTAATCCCAATTATGTCAGGTTAAGCGACATCAAGCATGCCTTCAAGCTGGCCTGACCTCCCCCAAAGGTAAATGATACTTCCTTGTACCTGTAGAGTTATGTTGTAACAAAATTTGACTGTGTTGTCGCCTTTATGTTTCCCAGAGCAATGGTCGTGACCGAGTAGCAGTGTATGTGTCTCCACCCCCTGGTGTGGATTGGCCGCAAGTTGCTGGCCCAACTGCCCAGACTAGTGCTAAGACCGAAGACATTGACTGGGTGGTACTCAGGGTTGGGGAGGAGGCAACGGCCAGGGCTGCTGGCAAGCGGCCGACGGCCAACAAACGTCGTTAGGCCATCTTCCCCCTTTCAGACGATGAAATAGAGGATGCAGACATCTTCTGACTCGTCCCTCGAAAAAGGAGGAGACAAATGGAGGTGACAGAGCAGGGTGGCTCCTCTGTGCCAGCAGTGATCGCATCACCGACCACTACAACACAGAGGACAAGCGGAGGAAGTGTCAAGGATCAAACCCCGGCGCTAGTACCAGTCGTGGAAAAAGACCCGATGGAACCCACCGAGCACGTGGAGTAGGCGCGGTCGAAGAGACGCTCCTTTGCCATGTCATTCCGTGCTTCCAAGCTGTAAGTATCTGTAACCTTGATGTAAGGTTATAATTTGTATTGAATAATACTATCTTCTGAACTTTTCTCTGATATATTAGGTCGGTGTCCACCAAAAATCCCAACCAGCTAGCCGGGTGTGGCACGACTTCGCCAGCAATGGTGGAAAAAACTACCCAGTAGCTAGCCATGGAGGAACCTGTGGAAGAAAATCCACTGGCACCTCAGTAGACGAGCAGCTAGATGATAGTCCCCGAGCAGCTGGTCGAGAAGAGAGCTGAGCCAAGTACAAGTGATCTGAGCACTAACCCTGCTAAGGGGGACACTTTGGCACCAAGGGGACCAGACCAAGCCGAGGAGCAACAGCTAGAGGTGGCATAGAGCACGCTTACCGATGCTACGGCTCGTGGGAAGGCCATAGTGGTCGCAGAGACTACAGACTCTAGACCAGCACCACCTCCTAGATAAGAGGCCAAAGAGGACAAAGTAGAAGAGGTCCTGGGCTATCCCCAAGACAGGCGACAACATGTATATGTGTCACGCTGGCGTAACGACGAGTGGGCCATGCATGAGGAAATCCTAGAGGTCGAAGAGACCCTAAAAGTTGAACGAGCGGTAAAATGTCTGGTGATAGAAGTCTAGGTATGTTTGGCTTGACCACTTGACTCTACTATGTAGTCAAACTGTCTGACTTAGCTTGTTTATATGCAGGACTTGATGAAGACCGCAAAGTACCGAAAGAGGTGCTTCGACCAGATTGAGGGAATTATGGCCAACAATAGAGAACTAGCGGCCGAGGTGGAACGCTTGCGCTGCCAACTTGAAGCCACCAACTAGGAGAGGACGGAGCAAGAGGCACAGAACCAGAACCTAGTCGGCCAGCTCAGTAATAAAGAGCAGGAAAAAACAAGTAAGTTTTCATTTTATCATAGCAATTGCATGACACATGTTGTTGCATTGTTGGTAGTGACAGCTGTAGTGCAGGTTTAGAAGCCAAAGTAACCTGCCTCCAAGAGGAGAATAGCCGTGTGACCACCGAGTGTGGTCGGCTGAAGGAAGACAATGAAAAACTAGCGCGCAACCAGTCTCAACTTCAGGACCGCACAACCAAGATGAAGGAGGAACTAAAAAGTGAGTATTCCAGACCACCTTTCTCATTCTATTGCCCACCTTACCTTGTCATGCCGTTACATTTTGATGTCTTGTACAGTTTGTAGTTTTAAAAGTCAATGCCAAGAAACATCTAGAAGCCATGATGAAAGAGCATGACGGCTGGAAGGCACGATGCCTAGAGACCACCGAGGATCAGGACACATGGAAGAACCAGTGCCAGGAAGTGGCAACTGGCATTTTGCCCATCCTTGACCTTATTGACCCGGCGCTCATAGAGGAAGAGCCAAGGATGCCATAGCTCGGGCTGGTCGAGAGATGTAGAAAAGCATGGGGATGGTTCCAATAGTTTGTAAAGGAGGCGGGTGAGTACATAGGTGCACATGTGCTAAGCATGGTACATGCCCACTACCCCCTGATCGATCTCAAGTGCCTGGAGGGTGGATACCCAAAGGAGGTAGACCTAGACAAGGCTGAGGAACTTTGGATGGCCTAGCTGGACCTGTCGTTAAAGATAATTGGCGACATTAACCTATGTGGAGGCGGGACAACACCTGTACAGGGTACGCCATCGACAAGTCAGCTGGGAACGCCATCAGTTGCAAGCCAACCAATGAAGCCTGCGGTCTCGACCAGCCAGGCATCGACGGGGCCATCCCCTTCAGCTTGACCAACACAAGAGTCCTCGAGACTCGAGTAGGATAATGGAAGCAGCGAGCAGTAGGTGCCGCATGCCCCGACCAGCCAATGTAATAAGCTTAGAGCTGTAGAAGGAGGACATAGTTGTGTTATTGTAAACTTGGACCTCTTCAGGCAAGCTTGTAATAACATAACTGTATATCATCATAAGCTTGTTTGCTTTGTATAAAACGTATTTAAGCTTGAAACTCATGTTGGTGTAACTAAGTGAGAACATGTTAACATTTTGTTTAGTTGTACCATTTTGCTCGACACGTCATCCTGAAAAGTTTGTGCGGCCCTAGTTTGCCATGTGGTCGGAGTGTGAGGTGCGTGACCTGTGCACATGTAGACGCAGACAAGTCAAACCAAGGGGGACCTGCTGATCACCCGTAACGTAGAGAGCGGATCCCATGCACGTGTTGGGAGGAATTGGAGATAGGGCCTGCTCCAAAAACCGTGGAAGGAGTGGTGGTCGGCTTTTACTGGCTAAGTTAGAATAACTATAAAATTTGAAGTGACACATTAGAGTTGTCGGAGGAATCATAATAGCTTTATTGAAGTAAATCAAAAATACAAGAGGAGTACATATCTTAGTAGTTAAGCATAGAAATGTCTAAGCTTGTCGATGTGCCACGAGTTTGGTATGTCCATACCGTCCAGGTGAGCTAACCTATAAGATGTTGGTCGTGTGACTTCCTTGATCATGAAGGGCCCCTCCCATGGGGTTGCGAGTTTATGGACGCCAGCCTGGTTCGTCTTCCACTTTAGGACTAGGTCCTCGACCACAAAGAACCGCTCTTTAACATTCTTGTTGTAGTATCTACGCAAAACAGCAAGGTATTTGGCCGTACGCACACAAGAATCGAGCCGCTTCTCTTCTGTGCTATTCATTTCTAGCTCCCATACTTCATTGACCTTGCCTTCGTTGAAATTCTCTACCCATGCTGATCTGAAAGCTATATCTATTGGGAGTACTGCCTCAGCACCGTAAACAATAAAGTATGGTGAGACGCTGGTGTTATGACTGGGCTGAGTTCTGAGGCTCTAGACCACGGCTGGTAACTCTTTAAGCCATCTTCCGGGAGCTTTGTCATTTTCTCGATACATCCTCTTCTTCAATGCATCCAAGATCATGCCATTTGCCCACTCGACTTGTCCATTAGCTCTAGGGTGTGCCATCGAGACGTATTTTACTACTATGCTCCTTTCATCGCAGAAGTCCCAAAAAGCGTTCCTGGTGAACTGAGTACCCAGATTAGTGATGATGCTATTGGGTATGCCAAAACAGTGGATGACCTAGTCGAGGAATGTGACAGCCTTTTCTAAGGATGCCTGTACCAAAGGCATGTATTCTATCCACTTAGAAAATTTGTCGATCAGCACAAAGACGCATGTAAATTTCCCTGGAGCCGGTTTGAAGGGCCCGATCATATCTAGTCCCCAGCATGCAAAGGGCCAAGAGGCTGGTATTGTCTGGATCTCATGTGCTAGTACATGGATTCTCTTGGCAAAGAACTAACAACCCTCACAGTGGCGGACTAGCTTCTCTGCGTTGGCTACTGCTGACGGCCAATAGAACCCTGCTCAGAAAGCCTTACCGACTAGCGTTCTTGAGGCCGCGTGGTTGCCGCATGAGCTAGAGTGGATTTGGTCCAGGAGATGTTCGCCATCCTCCTGGGTTATACATTTCATTAAGATTTCCTCCTGTGTGTTCTTGCGCCATAGCTTGCCATCGATGAACAAGTATTGCTTACTGTGATGCATCAGGCGCTCGTTTTCTATCCGATCAATGTAACCGCTACCATCTATTAGGTATTTGATGAAAGGTATTCTCCAGTCAGGCTCATGAGTGGTCGGTGGCAGCTCGGTGGTGCTCGACATCGGAACCGTAGCCACCAATTGCTGGTCTGGAGGCTTGTCTGCCATGGAATCTTCCTCTTCGATGGAAGGCGTGAGCAGGTCTTGGATGAATACACCATGTGGGATTTTGGCTCGGGATGATCCTAACTTGGACAGCGCATCCGCTGCTTGATTCTTGTCTCGGACCACGTGTATGTACTCAATGCCATAGAACCTGCCTTCTAGCTTTTTGATAGACTTGCAATATGCATCCATCTTTTCGTTGGCCGTGTCCTAGTCCTTATTAAGTTGGTTGACGACCAGAGATGAGTCTCCATAGACATAGAGACATTTAATGCCAAGCTCAACCACAATGTGCAGACCATGTAGGCATGCTTCGTACTCGGCGGCATTATTAGATGCTGGGAAATAAATCCTGAGAACATACCGGAGCTGCTCCTTGGATGGTGAAACGAAAAGGACTCCTGCTCTCGCACCGTCAATGTTGAGAGAGCCATCGAAGTACATCGTCCAATACTCATCGGATCCCGGAGAGGTAGGCGTGCTTAAGTCTGTCCACTCGACAATGAAGTCGACGAGTGCCTGAGACTTGATTGTAGTACGGCTTGCAAATTCCAAGGAGAAGGGGCATAGTTCCATTGCCCATTTAACGATGCACCCATTCGCATCCTTGTTGCTAATGATGTCTCACAGCGGGTACTCAGTCATGACCACCACACGATATCCGTCGAAGTAGTGTTTCAACTTTTGGGATGTTATCAGTATGGCATAGATCAACTTCTGAATCTGTGGGTACCTGGTCTTGGACTCATTGAGTACCTCACTGATGAAATAGATTAGCCATTGTACCTTGTAGACGTGGCTGAGCTCATCGTGTTCGACCACCATGGCCGTGGAGACCACTCAATTAGTAGCCACAATGTAAAGCAGGAGTATTTCATCTTCTCTTGGAGCAGTGAGGACTGGAGGTGACGTAAGGTATTGTTTCAGCTGTGTGAAGGCAGCATCTGCTTCCTCTGACCACTCAAACTTTTCGGATGCTTTGAGTAGTTTAAAGAATGGTAATCCTTTTTTGCCTAATCTTGATATGAAACGGCTGAGGGCGGCCATGCATCTAGTAAGCTTCTGAACATCCTTCACCTTTTTGGGTGGCTTCATGTCCAAGACAACTTTGACTTTCTCCGGGTTAGGGCATATGCTATCGTGACTGACGACATTGCCAAGTAGTATGTCAGAAGGAACACCAAAGATGCACTTCTTTGGGTTTAACTTCCACTGGGATGTGTTAAGGGCTGCAAAGGTGCGTTCCAGGTTGTGGGGGTATTAACCCCTATATCCTTACGGCTAAGCTTGGGCTAGCCCGGATCAGTGGGTCCGGTCCACCAAAAGACGACGTGCGGCCCAGCCAACCTGATCGGAGTCCTGCACAAGGAGTCAAGGCAGATTTGGCGATCAAGCAAGATCCTGGTCGGTTAGAATAGGAATCCTTATCTGACCACATATGGCAATTGTAACTGGCTAGGATTAGTTTCTAGATCTGTAACCCTGCCCCCCGGACTATATAAGGCGGGCAGGGGATCCCTCTAAAAGACATCTCTCATTGACATACAGCAATACAAATCAAACATAGGACGTAGGTATTATGCCTTCTGGGTGGCCGAACCTAGATAAAACCTCGTGTCTGTCTTGCATCACCATCTTGTTTGTGGCTTGCATATCTGTCTGCCAACAATCTACTACCTTGGGCATACCCCTAGGTAGACTGCCGACCATATTTCGTCGATAGTGGCGCGCCAGGTAGGGGGTGTGCGTACTGCTCTCCAAGCAAACAAGATGGTCATCGTCTCCGGCTCCATGGCTACGTTGAACAGCCTCACGTTCACCGTCGGCCAGATCACCTGGACCATCGGCTCCGACGACTTCATCGCCATGGCCACGGAGGAGGCGTGGATTCAGTCTGCGCCAACCACTACTTCACCTGCGTCGGCTACGGCTCCGACCACGATGGGTATGGCTCCGACCATGATGGATCTAGCTCCAACCATGGTACATCTGGCTCCAACCATGCCTGCATCATCTTCAGCCATGCCGACGACTCATCGTCCACTTCTCCGCAACAAAGGGAAGCAGATCGACAACATCGACCTGCTCGACTCCATCGATTGGGTTGGCACCAAACTCGCTGAAACCCTGGCTCTGGTAAGTATGATTCAAAGTCAACCTAATGAGCAAGTAACCACTCCCCACAATAGATCTACCCGACCAGCTCGGACCAGTCATCCTACATGACTTGGTACAGATCTCGTGGTCATATCTACTCCTGAAGGGCGCTCCGCTCGTCGCCGGCCAGCCTCCGTGACGGGTCTCTGGCTCTCCGAGTATGAAGCCTTGATGGAGAACCACCAGGTCTAGCCCTATGGCCTGCAAAATGCTGCCTCCAGCTACGCATATAACCTACAATGCCGCTTGGGTCTGTGTTTTATGCACTGACCTTGGCCGAAGCCACGCAACTTTGTCAACATGATCTGGACTGAAGATTATCAAGAAGGATCCGTCCACATAGTCCAAGAGGGCGACTCTAGCTCCTCATCTGGCATCGCATCTAATGCATATGTCCACACCGAGCTTCAGCATCACGAAGACAACAGCGCCAAGTATGATCTGGATCTGCCAGACCATGCCCCGGGGTTTTCACAATTCCTGTCTTTCCCACCAAGACGAGGGGATTTGATCCATGTTGTCAGCAATGATGAACCACCAGCGGTTGGTGAAATAGAACAAGAAAGGACTACGCACAAAGCACGCAATATTGACCGGTTTAATCACTGACAAATCGAAGCCGAAGCAGACCAGGAGGCGCGACGCATAAGGGTCCAGCCACGCGACCTCAATGATGCTTTCGATAGGGTGGGGGACAAATAGGTCTTCAGGACTCTAAGTGCCAACGTAGCCATCACCATGGCGACAATGCAATGGCTACCCAACACCCCAGAAACCCAAGCGGTTCGCGATGAAATACAAGCCTATCTGACGGCTGCCATGGCCCAGACCATAGAGATTGTAAATCAAGTCTGGGCTCCATCTGTCTGAGTCAAGTCAAGCCACAGCCGCCAGCTCCCAAGTCGCTCACAACCACTCAACCCACATGGCTCGCGCAACAACGATCCATCAGACAACCATCAAGGCAGAAACGGTGTCCACGATGGTGGTCAGGATGACAACCGCCGTCGGGAGGACAACCGTCGCGATGTCTGGGACGATAATTGCCGAGACAACCACGATAATCGCCATGATAACCGTGGTCATAGGGCTAATCCAGATGGCAATCGAGATCGCCACGATGGCAATGACGATCTCCGCCATTACCTCGATGGACGCGATCTACGCGCTCGCATCAACTAGAGAGCCGACGATCGAGCATCCTACGAAAGCTATCGCCGTATGGAGTATGACACTGCCCACGGTCTGCCGGGTTTGAAGCAGTTTACTCCACACCTTCACCAAGTCATATGGCCTAAGAATTTCAAGCTCGAGAAACTTCAGAAGTACGACGGCAAGGAAAACCCTGAATTATGGGTCATGCTCTATGAAACTGCGTGCAGATCAGCCATGGCTGATGAGCACATCATGTCTAACTACTTCCCAGTCACTGTTGGCCACGCAGGTCACCAATGGCTGGTCAGCTTGTCGCCGAACTACTTTGATTCTTGGTAGGAGCTTAAGCAAGCCTTCATCGACAATTTCATCGCTACTTGTGAACAACCGGGCAACAAGTACGATCTGCAATGGATCCAAGATCGGAAAGATGAGCCACTACGCGAGTACGTCCGGCGTTTCTCAAAGATGCGCATCAAGGTCCCATCAATCTTTGACAACGAGGCAATCGAGGCTTTCATCACTGGCCTCCGCTTCCACGATGCCCTAAGAGACAAGCTCCTCCAGAAGAGACCTGAATCGGTCACAGCACTCCAAGCCACCGCTAAGAAATATGCGGACGCCGATGACGCTAAGAAGATAATTATTGAAGAAGCAGCAAGGGTTCCACGCTCTGACCACCTCCCACACCGCGATGACTACCGCGGCAACCGTGGTCGAAACAACAATTTGACCGCCACAACCAGCGCAACGACTCCTGTGACCACCGCGACCAACGTAATCAGCGGCGTAACTGCCGTGACGATTATAGGAGCAAGCGTGCTCGGGAAGACGACGGCAAGGTCAATACCGTTAAAAAGGGTGGCGAACGTCGTAATTACGAAGACAACTACGCCAAAGCATTGAAAGGGCCCTGCCAGCTCCATCCTAAGTCAAACCATACCATGGAGAATTGCCGCGTTCTCAAGTCTATCTATACGCGTCAACAGGCTCCGGATACATCCGACAAGCCTAACGACACAGGGGAACAGCGCAACGAGGATAACGACAATGACGATGCAGACCCTCGTCACAAGTACGTCAAGCCAACTGATCGCGTGCACACCATCATCGGTGGCAAAGTGTCCATCGAGACCAAGCGGGAACGCAAGCTGCTCGCCCGAGCTTGCTTGAACGTGGCCAACGCCGACAACCTCCTCGCCGATCCGTGGCTCCCTCCATGGTCTCACCGTGAAATATCTTTCAGCAGAAAGGACCAATGGGCCGCAATACCTGAGCCAGGATGTTTTCCCCTGGTCCTCGATCCTTGTATCAACAAGGTCCAATTCGACAGAGTACTGATCGACGGCAGCAGCTCCATCGATATACTATTCAAGAACAGTCTACCCGCCCTGAAGATAGCTCAGGCGGATCTCAAGCCATATGAGGCATAGTTCTGGGGTGTTCTTCCCAGACAGAGCTCTACACCTCTTGGGCAGATTATGCTACCTGTGCAGTTTGGGACCCCGGAACACTTCCGCACCGACTACGTCAACTTTGTGGTCGCTGACTTCGACGGCACCTACCATGCTATTCTTGGTCGACCGTCGCTCACCAAGTTCATGGCCATACCTCATTACAGGTATTTGGTGCTCAAGATGCCTACCGAGAAAGGAGTCCTAACCCTTTGAGGCAACATGTACGTGGCTTACACCTGCGAAGACGATAGTTTCAAAATAGCAGAGGCCCATGACCTCTCTATTCGCATGGCCGAGACCATGCTCGACGCTAAGAAGACCTTAGCCGATCATCTGGAGATCCCAGAGCTCGAGGCTCCACGCAAGAACATCAAGTCCAAGGAGCACAAGGTGATCTAGCTGGTCAATGGTGATTCCAGTAAAATGGCCCTTATCGGGGCCAACCTGGATCCCAAATAGGAAGATGCGCTCGTTAGGTTCTTGAGGAGCAACATGGATGTGTTCGCATGGAAACCTACTGACATGCCTGGTGTACCTCGGAACTTGATCGAGCACTCCTTGAATGTCAACAGCAAGGCCAAACCTATCAAGCAGAAGCTACGACGGTTCGCTCACGACAAAAAGGAGGCGATTAGGGTAGAAGTTACACGGCTTTTGGCAGCCAAATTTGTCAAAGAAGTGTATCATCCGGAGTGGTTAGCCAACCCAGTTCTTGTATGCAAAAAGAATAATGAATGGAGAATGTGCGTTGATTACACTGATCTCAACAAACACTGCCCTAAGGACCCCTTCGGCTTACCTTGCATAAACGAGGTCGTAGATTCAACCGCTGGTTGCGAGCTCCTTTCCTTTCTCGATTGCTACTCCAGCTATCACCAGATCGCTCTCAAAAAGGACTGATCAAATCAAGACGTCTTTCATCACGCCCTTCGGCACCTACTGCTACATGACTATGTCGTTCGGGCTCAAGAACGCCGGGGCTACATACCAACGCGCCATTCAGGCCTGCCTCACAGACGAGATAAAAGATGACCTTGTAGAGGCCTATGTGGATGATGTAGTTGTCAAAACCAAGGAAGCACATACCCTTGTTGACAACCTAAACGCACCTTTGCAGCCCTCAATACATTCCAATGGAAGTTAAACCCAAAGAAGTGCATCTTTGGTGTTCCTTTCGAGTATATTGCTAGGCAACGTCGTCAGTTACGATGGCATATGCCCCAATTCGGAGAAAGTCAAAGCTGTCTTAGACATGAAGCCCCCCAAAAAGGTGAAGGATGTCCAGAAGCTTACCAGATGCATGGCCGCTCTCAGCCGTTTCATATCAAGATTGGGAGAAAAAGGACTACCATTTTTCAAACTGCTCAAAGCATCTGAGAAGTTTGAGTGGTCGGATGAAGCAGACGCTGCCTTCACGCAGCTAAAACAATACCTTACGTCACCTCTGGTCCTCACTACTCCCAGAGAAGATGAAACTCTCCTACTTTACATGGCGGCAACCAATCGGGTGGTCTCCACTACCATGGTGGTTGAGCGCGATGAGCCGGGCCACGCCTATAAGGTACAGCGGCCGATTTATTTCATTAGTGAGGTACTCAACAAATCCAAGACCAGGTACCCACAGATTCAGAAACTACTCTACGCCATACTGATAACATTCCGAAAGTTGAGACATTACTTTGACGGATATCGGGTGGTGGTCATGACCGAGTACCCTTTGGGGGACATCATTCGCAATAAGGATGCGAACAGGTGCATCGTCAAATGGGCAATGGAGCTATGCCCTTCTCCTTGGAATTTGCAAGCCGTACTACGATCATGTCTCAGGCACTCATCGATTTCATCATCGAGTGGACAGACTTAAGCATGCCTGCCTCCCTGGGATTCGACAAGTATTGGACGATGTACTTCAACGTCTCTCTCAACATTGGCGGTGTGGGAGCAGGAGTCCTCTTCGTGTCACCATCAAAGGAGCAGCTTCGGTACGTCCTCAGGATTTATTTCCCAGCATCTAATAATGTCTGTCGAGTATGAAGCATGCCTGCATGGTTTACGCATTGCGGTTGAGCTTGGTGTTAAACGTCTCTATGTCTACGGAGACTCGGCTCTGGTCATCAACTAACTCAACAAGGATTGGGACACGACCAGCGAAAAGATGGACGCATACTGCAAATCGATAAGAAAGCTGGAAGGCAGGTTCTATGGCATCGAGTATATACACGTGGTCTAGGACAAGAACCAAGCAGCAGATGCGCTGTCAAAGTTAGGATCATCCCGAGCCAAAATCCCACATGGCGTATTCGTCCAAGACCTGCTCACGCCTTCCATCGAAGGGGAAGATTCCACAGTCAGACAAGCCCCCAGACCAGCAATTAGTGGCTATGGTTCTGGCGTCGAGCACCATCGAGCTGCCTCCAACCACTCATGAGCCCGACTGGAGAATACCTTTCATCAATTACTTAACAGATGGTAGCGGTTATATTGATCGGATGGAAAACGAGCGCCTGATACATCGCAGTAAGCAGTATCTGCTCAGTCGAGGGCAAGCTATGGCGAAAAAACACAAAGGAGGAAATCTTGATGAAGTGTATAACCCAAGCGAACGTCTCCTAGACCAAATCCATTCTGGCTCCTGCGGCAACCATGCGGCCTCAAGAACACTGGTCGGTAAGGCTTTCCAAGCGGGGTTCTATTGGCCGTCAGCAGTAGCCGACGCAGAAAAGCTAGTCCGCCACTATGAGGGTTGTCAATTCTTTGCCAAGAGAATCCACATACCAGCACATGAGATCCAGACAATACCAGCCTCTTAGCCCTTCGCATGCTGGGGACTGGATATGATCGGGCCCTTCAAACCGGCTCTTGGGAAATTTACATGCGTCTTTGTGCTGATTGATAAATTTTCTAAGTGGATAGAATACATGCCTTTGGTACAGGCATCCTTAGAGAAGGCTATCACGTTCCTCGACTAGGTCATCCACCGTTTCGGCATACCCAACAGCATCATCACTGATCTGGGTACTCAGTTCATCAGGAACGCTTTTTGGGACTTCTACGATGAAAGGAGCATAGTAGTAAAATATGTAACCAACAAGAACATTAAAGAGTGGTTCTTCGTGGTTGAGGACCTGGTCTTAAAGTGGAAGACGAACCAGGCTGGTGTCCATAAACTCACAACCCCATGGGAGGGTCTTTTCATGATCAAGGAGGTCACACGACCAACGTCTTACAGGTTAGCTCACCTAGATGGTACTGACGTACCAAACTCGTGGCACATCGACAAGCTTAGACGTTTCTATGCTTAACTACTGAGATATGTACCCCTCTTATACTTTCGATTTACTTCAATAAAGCTATTATAATTTCTCCGACCACTCTAATGCGTCACTTCAAATTTTATGGTTATTCAAACTTAGCCAGTAAAAGCCAACCACCACTCCTTCTACGGTTTTCGAAGCAGGCCCTGTCTCTGGTTCCTCCCAACACGTGCATGGGATCCGCTCTCTACGTTATGGGTGATCGGCAGGTCCCCCTTTGTAACACCTCGGGTGTTAGCCTTACATAACTTGACTTGCATAACATGAGCATGATCATCATGCATTCATACACAAGCATTTACAATTGAAACATTTGATTGAAACATCTGCAACATTTGCTTGTTATCACATGTTTCATTATCATATGCAACCTTTCTCGTTATTTCATGTCTCCATGTGTATATGCAAATGATCATGAATGAAAACATGTACTTGGTGGTTGTGAGTCACAAAAACATGTAACCACACTTGGGTTAGCAATTAGAGCATTGTTCATGAAAGTCACTTTTCATAATCAAGCCTTTAAGTCATGTTTCATGTGATTACCTTAAATAGGCCCTATGAGTGACTACTACATGAAATGATTGAATGACCTTGCAAATTGCTTAAACATGCTTAGGATATCATCATGAACAACTTTGGTATTTAGGGCTAGGGCTAGTTTGGTCATTAAGCTATGCTTTGATGTGTATCATCATTTAAAAGTGACATGTTTGACTAAAGTTGAACTAGGTGCTAGAGACCTTGCATGGAGGAGATCACTAAAGCAAAGTTGTAGTGTTTGACATAAGGAACAACTTTTATTTTTGGGTCATGAACTGATTTAGCTTCTAACATGCTTGAATAGGCCCCACGAAAATCAGCAAAATCATGATTTCAAGCCGACCTTGAGCATGATTTTACTCTGTTTCTGTTGTGAATTAGAACAAGTGCTTTGAACAAATATTGTAGCTGGTACATAGGTCTACAAATTCAGTTTAGGAAGTTTTGGCCAGAAGTCCATGGATTAAGAGTTTGTTCAACGTGAAAACCCGTCGTCAGGCTCGATTTCGGTTCACTGAACAAACTGAATCAAAACCTTCAGTGGCCGACCGGTTCATGCCGTGGTCGCCGTGTGGCGTGGAGCGTGGCCGCGCATCGCCGGCGCTCTGCCCAGCGCGGCCAAGGCAGGCCGAAGCGCGCCTTCAACACGCCAGCACCCGCCCGCAACGCCCAGCGCCCTCATTTTGTTTTCCCCGCTCCTCCTTCGTCGTCTCACAGCGTCAGCAGTAGCCACCGAGCTCCCACAGCTCCGCCGTCGCCATAGCCGTGGCAAGCTCGCGCCTAGCCACTCCATCACCACCGCAGCACTCCATGGCCACCCCAACAACCCACTGCCTCCTCCCGTGCCCGCTGATAGCACTCAGTAAGCGCCAGCGTCGTGCGCAAGCTCGCCGGAGCTCCTCCGCCAAGTCCGTCACCGTGGGTGGAAGGACATCGTACACCTCTTGCTGCGATTTCTTGTGCGCTAGGTTCGACTGAGTCCGTAGAAGCTCGTTAGTGCTTGAGCTTGCTTCGCCGTGGCCTCCACCGGCGTAGCGCCGTCATCCCGCTCTGCCGAGCTACCATGAGCGCCGCCGCCGTGTGTAGCCTCGACGAGAGGTCCCACCGAGTAGCTCAACCGGTGCGCTAGGTCACGTAGATCACGTAGTGAAGGTGTCACCGCCGACAAATTCGCCGTCGGTGAGCTTTGGCCACACCATCGTCTCGCAGCGCCGCTGCTCTATTTCATCTTGATGACATGTGGGTCCAACTGACGCGTAGGTCCCACCGGTCAGCGACAATAGTGTTGAGGGCTAGTTCAAAAATTCCAGATTCAAGTGTGATTTGTGATTTTTGTATCTTCAGTTTGGTAGCTCCTAAATTTGTGAAATAAATTTTGTAGTGTTCATTAGGAAGTTTAGTATTTATTAAAAATATTACCTTGGCACTTACAGCAGAAATTTTTGGAGATTTAAATAGGGATTTGAATTGTGCTTTTGAATGAATTCAAATTTGTTTATTTTATATCTAGAGTTCCTTTGCTCCAAAAATTATGAAATTTTTGTGGTAAGCTATTCTTGTCATGTATGAACTCTGATAAAAATTTGAGGATCAGTGAATGTGTAGATTTATAGTTATAGATTTTTCTTTTATGAATAGTCAATCCTTGCATGAATTTTTATAAATTATTTATGAGTCCAAAATTCATGAAATTTGTTGGAGGTAATCCTAGTACCATATGGATGTTAAGAAAAATAGGAAATCTATTGCTTGACACTTTTCAATAGGATTTTCCATTTATGCTATTTCAAGCCTTGCTTCCTTGTCATTTTTGTATAGAATGTTCTACTTAGTAAAATGACATGAAATTTTTATAGTAGTCCTTTGATAGCATTAGTAAAGGCACTGTAAATTTTTGAGAATTTATTAAGTACATCTGATATATATTTATTATTTAACCTAGATATATAAATAAAATAATAAAGGCAATTAAATAAATAGTTTGGGCTTCACCATTATATTATCTTAAATGTAATTGGTATGCTTAAACTGTTGGTAGATTCTATGTTGTCAAATTTTGAATGATTACATGAAGTAGAAGTATCGTTACTTTATATTGCATATTGAATAGTTTCCGGACAGATTCTAGTAGTTTGATGAGTTGCATGTTGAAAATTGATGTGTACTATAAAAATGGTTAATAACAAAGTTGTAGAGAATTTGATAAGCTTTCCAGAAAGTCTAGGATCACTGTATTTGGATTAGCAGAACCCCAGTTATGAGCAAACAAATTGCTATTGTTTTGTGGCATAGTCAATGCATTGTAGAAGTAGTTAATTAATAATCGAGAAGAGATATGCACCTACTCAATAAACATGATGCACTTGTTAACATATATGCATTCGTAATACTTATGCCACAGTCATGCATCTAGGATCGGAGGAAGAGATCACGTTGCTGGAATTCAAAGAAGCAGAGGAAGGGAACCAGCAGGAGGATCCGCAAGCCGCAGCTCCCGAAGGCGTGGAGCAGAACCCTGAAGAGCTTCCGGAGTGCCCTGACCACCGCCCTACTTCCTTTCTGCGAGGCAAGCCCTGGAGCATTATAAGTCTCCCAGTAATTTACAAATGTTTACTTACGTACTTATGATTGATGCATTAGGTTATAAGAGTTGAATGAAACCACTTGATGCATGTAAATTCCTTGTCCAGATATTAACCCTTTAACCAGTATAGGTCCAGGATCGAATATATGCTTAGCCATGCTTAGACCGGTAGAAGTCGGGTGATGTCCTGTCACATGCGAGATGTAGGTGGATACCGGAGCACGGTTGGCTATATCTGCTATCGTGGAACAGAGCCATGAGGTAAAAGTAAATCGAGACCAGGACGGGAAGGTCGATAGAGAAGCAACAAGACATGGAGGTCTTGGGTGTGGATTTATCCCCGTCTGTGTTGATTAAGGACCGTACCATTGTTGGCGCTTCTGACAAGATTGAACGCATGCCTCTCACTTAGCTGGCCGGATAACTCGTTCCGACCGCGAAGCCGAGTAATTCAACTCAGGCCAGGAACCGTTCTGTTGTGCGCTCCTTCCGGGGAACGATCAGACTGAGCCCAAGGGCAGGCTTGGCCTGAGCATCCTGGCATCTAGTGTTCCAGATTGTGCGGCGCAGTACGGACCCACAAAATGTGTACCTGAGTTGTACCAAAGGTGACCTAAGGCTATCATGGCTGGTAGACCTGGGTTTGTGTTAGGAATAAATTCCCAGCTGGTTGAAATCGATTCGAATCGCCGTCTCTCCCTGGATAGTGAGAAACTTGACTAGCTCCAACATCGTAGTAACTGTGTTATGAAATATGATGGTTCAGATGAATATGGAATTACAACTACCTGCTATGGTTACTATTATATGCTTCTAAATGATATACCACATGTTTGGCACAGGATAGTTGCTAATCTAGAAATGGATAGTTATAGTTAACCTTGATAAAGAAATTGTAACTGTACCATGACTCATTTGCTTTTATGCAAAAATGTTGTCGAGTTACGTCCACTTATATAGCCTTGCATAATCCTTGGAGTTATTTTATTTCTGGTTCATGACGGGTAAGTCTAGCTGAGTACCTTTCTGTACTCAGGGTTTATTTTCCCATTGTTGCAGATGGCACTGTGTATCATGGGTATTGCAAGAGTTGCTTCTATCCCGTCGTGGATGAGGAGTAAGCCTTGGGCAGGCTTCTTTAGTAATTCCTATCTTTGCTTTTGTGGACCATGATCTGGCTTGGCACTGTATCAAACTATGTTGGAAACTTTATCTTCGAACTTATTTGCTTCCGCTTTATTTATCAAACTCGGTTTGAAATAACTTTTATTCATACTCTGATGATGAAAAGCAGATGTGAACTTTATGTAATATGTGATATGTATGTTGAATCCTATATGATCTTGGTTGTTGTAAATCGTTTATCGAGACCCATCGCGGTACTTGACGGACTACTGGGTTTATATGGGTTCAAGTATGACAGTGCGACCGCTTGCGGATTGCCATTGTACTTGTATTCTTATAAATTGGTCGGTTCTGCGGCAGCTGGCATCAGAGCAAGATTCAATGTTAATTGTCACAAGTGTATTTAAAACAAAAGTTTTTGTTTTCCAAAAACCCTTCTGTAGCAACTATTAGTTATATAATAGGTATTTGAAATCTAAAGTGTGCCAATGATCACTTTCCGTATGCCCAAATTAAGGACTATTAGGTGGCTATTTAAGTACTAACATGGGGGTTTTTACTTCGTCGTCCATATGGCGTGCTATTGTATGGATGCCATTCACTTGAGTGGTAATGTATGGATCAAATGCCTCTACGCCAAGGTAAGATGAGTGTATGACCGCAAGATGGGAGCGTGCGGTCGGGAAGAGTTAGCTTTGGTACGGCTATGTATGCATGCTTGCATGTGTATATGGTACATATTTAATTATGGGTTTAAATTATTGTCGGGTAGATTGATACAGAAGTATATGTATGGGTATACATATATGAAAGTATTTACAATTACATTCTGCATATTTCATTATGGGTTTAGGGCTGAAATGAAATTTTATGCAGGTACACTAACAACGAAACGTGTAGCTTGATTAGTTACGCTATTTATGAGTGAACGTATGTATGCCACCGTGTCTACCGTTAGAAACAAATTTTTCCTAAGTTTGTGAGGATGTACGGCATAAGCATGCATCATGTTAAATTACCATTCACATAATTACATTGTTCCTCCCCTTATAAAATTCTTACTCGATTATGTAACTCTTATCCATTATGGCATTGTCTCACCAAGGGGTACATGTTAATGGTGCAGATGGCACGCACCAAGCAGACTGCTCGCAAGTCTACCAGAGGCAGAGCTCCTAGCCGTCAGCTTGCTCCATGTACCCGTCAACGTCACACGTTCCTTGGAGAGTTTGGCATGCCTACACTCTTGTGGAGAGTGCTCAGCTATGTAGGCTATCCTGATAGAATGGAACCCCGCTACTTTTGGGCGAATGAGCGGTTGGGAGAAGGTCTCTTAGTTACTGTGGAGGCCGTTGTTCGTCCCTGAGGTGACGATTCTAAGTGGACAGGCTGGTGTTATGAGTCAACTGGCAGGACTGCTGAAGAAGCAGCTGCCAAGGCAGCCTTTGGGATCCTGAGAGATATCATGGATCGTTTTCCTCAGGAGCTGGCAGCCGCTTTGGTTGGAGTTTTTCTGAGGGGCAACCCCTCCACTGACTCATGGCAGCAGGTAAGAGGAAGATCTTTGGAGATTGGTGTAGCAGAAGGGCAGAACAACGATAACCCTTCCATGAGCGCCATGTTCGCAATGATGAGAGTGTTAGATGGAGTTGAAGGTAGCCTCAGACGTGTGTCTAGTGCTCTTGGCCATGCCCATGAGGATCGACATCAGCTTTAGAGGGAGCACAACACCGAGATTGAGAGGCTCACTGAAGAGATGACTCGGTTAACTCACCAGCGAAATGCAGCTTGGTCTAGGGAAGATGTCCTAAGAGCTCGATAGTTTGAGCTGGGACAGCAGCTGGCCAATGCGGAAGAATACAATGATAATCTGCATGAAGAGGTTCATCTACTGAACAATTAGCTCCACCCTTATGTCCCACCTAGAGCCATAGAAATGGATCTAGAAGGGTACGAGGAAGAAGAAGAAGTGGAGCCTGAAGAAGAAGTAGAACTTGAGGAAGGAGATGATCCTACGTCTGACCTCGATAGTGATCATGATGAGGATTAGATCGCTTAGCACTTAGTGGAAGGACTAATGTATCACCTTTATTCATGTAATGGACCTATAGTTTGAATTTGGCATTAGTAACCAGACTATCATGTAATGTTGATTAATCGCACGTTTGGATGAACATTAATGCAATTCCAGTCCTTTGTCGGTAATCACGATTAAATTTGCATGCGTTATGAGCACGATAAGTGGTCAAATTGGTGATGTCATGTTGCGAGAATGAATTGTTATGCCTCTTTTTTTATTGTAATTTTGAGAATTTTCTCTAATAATTTTAGTTTGGCATGAGTACCTAATTCATCTGCAATCTCTTGACATCAACCAATAATCGCTTATTGTTGCAAATTCGTAGATGATGCGCACCCGTGCTGGAGCTGGTGGTAGCCAGGATGGCAACCAGGATGACTTGCCACCCCCACCGCCACCGTCTACTCAGGAATTCTTTACCCAGTTCCTGGGGAGCCAGAGGACAATAGAAGAAGCTTTGCACCTTATCGCGCAAAACACTACTCGTGGCCACCCACATCAACCAGGGGCCGAGCCAAATCAGCACAGTACATTCAAGGAGTTTCTAGACATGAAGCCTCCGATCTTCAAGGTGGCTGAGGAACCACCATAGGCCGATGAGTGGCTGAATACCATTGAGCAGAAATTCCATCTGTTGAGGGTCACAGAGCATCTGAAAGCAGAGTATGCTTCTCATCAATTGCAAGGACCAGTAGGAATCTGGTGGACGCACTTCCTGTCATCTCTGCCTGCTAATGCGCGAGTGACTTGGGAACAGTTCAAGCTAGCTTTTAGGGGACACCATATTCCCTCAGGCCTAATGCACATGAAAGTAGCCGAATTTATGAGGCTCACTCAAGGAACGAAGTCACTCACAGAATATATGCACGCATTCAACAACTTGTCAAGATATGCTCCCAGTTTCATGGATACCGAGGAGAAAAAGATAGAGAGTTTCAAGCGAGGTTTGGGTACCAAACTGATGAAGACTATGGCAAATTCTTGATGTGCCACGTACAATGAGTTTATTAGTGATGCCTTGACCTAAGAAAACCACAACAACATGCATGCAGTTGCTAAGGGTCGCAAAAGGACATATGAGGCCGGTGCATCTGGGTCCTTCTAGTCAAAAGCACCTATCACAGCTAGGCCACAATTCTATCTACCTACACCCAAGTTTAGGCCTCCACCACCGAAAGCTCAGAATAATAGGCCACAGAAACCATTCCATAAGGCGTTCACTATTGCATTACCAAAAGGAAATGGCAATCAGGACAGCTCCACCGGATTCAGAAGTAATCAACCATGTTTCAACTGCAACCAACTGGGTCATTAGTCTAAGGAATGCCCCCACCCTAAGAGGAATAGCAACCAGAATCAGAACAATCAGAGACAGGCGAATGCCAGGGCACGTCAGGGACAAGTGCATTATACCACTGTGGAGGAAGTGCCCGCCGGAGAAGTTGTCACGGCTAGTATGTTTCTTGTCAACAAGCATCCCGCTGTTGTTTTATTTGATTCGGGAGCTTCTCATTCATTTATGAGTCAAGCATTTGCATCTAGACATGATTAAGAAATAATTGAAGTAAGCAAAGGGGGTTTTAACATAAGTTCAGCAGGGGGAACTGTTGCTACCAAAAAGATAGTAAAAAATGTACTCATCTTGATACAAGGGAGGGAGTACACAACAGATTTGAAAATATTGCCGGGGTTGTCGATAAGTGTAATCTTAGGCATGAATTGGATGAAGTATCATGGTGCTCTTATTGACACTAGCACCCACATAATTATGTTGAGAGAACCCACGAGAGGGAATGCTTTTCTAGTCCCACTCTCCCGTGATTTCGAACCCCAACATTTAGCCTATGCTATCCAAACCACCACAATATGTGATATCCCCATGGTTTGTGAGTTTCTGGATGTCTTTCCAGAAGAATTACTAGGTCTACCACCGGATAGGGACGTGGAATTTAAGATTGAATTAGTGCCAGGTACCGCACCCATATCCAGAAGGCCCTATAGAATGCCACCCAATGAGTTAGCGGAACTTAAAGTTCAATTGCAAGATCTATTGGACAAGAGTCTTATCCAACCTAGCTCATCTCCATGGGGATGTCCAGCCTTGTTTGTGAAAAAGAAGGATAAGTCACTGAGAATGTGTGTAGATTATAGACCACTCAATGCTGTGACCATCAAGAACAAATATCCGTTGCCCCGCATAGACATCTTGTTTGATCAGCTAGCGAAGGCAAAGGTATTCTCTAAAATTGACTTGAGATCAGGTTACCATCAGATAAAGATCAGACCGGAGGATATACCTAAGACTACTTTCTCTACTAGGTACGGCTTATACGAGTATTTGGTTATGTCTTTTGGACTAACAAATGCTCCAGCCTATTTCATGTACCTGATGAACTCGGTATTCATGCCCGAACTTGATAAGTTCATGGTCGTGTTTATCGATGACATATTGATTTATTCAGAAAATGAGTCAGATCATGAGGAGCATCTGAGGATTGTCCTATCCAGACTGAGGGAGCATAAGCTATATGCCAAGTTTAGCAAATGTGAATTTTGGATGAGCACAGTACCTTTCTTAGGTCACATTTTATCAAGAGATGGAATCTCAGTAAACCCATCCAAAGTACAAGAGGTCATGGATTGGAAAGCCCCAACTTTGGTTCATGAAGTTCGGAGTTTTCTAGGGTTAGCAGGATACTATCGTCGGTTTATTCTAGATTTCTCAAAGATAGCTAAGCCTATGACCAGACTACTTCAGAAAGATGAGAAGTACCAATGGACACCAGAATGTGAAACAGCTTTTCACACCCTCAGAACTTTGTTGACTACAGCGCCTATGTTAGCACAACTAGACATTAAAAAGTCATTTGATGTATTTTGTGATGCATCAGGAATAGGTTTGGGATGTGTACTTATGCAAGAAGGGAGAGTAATTGCATATGCCTCTCGACAATTGAGAAAACATGAAGTCAACTACCCTACACATGATTTGGAACTTGCCGCCATTGTCCATGCATTAAAGATATGGAGACATTACTTGTTGGGCAATGTATGTCACATCTATACTGACCACAAAAGCCTCAAGTATATCTTTACCCAGCCTGAGCTGAACATGAGACAACGAAGATGGTTAGAATTGATTAAGGACTATAATTTAGAAGTGCATTACCATCCGGGTAAAGCAAATGTAGTAGCCGATGCACTTAGTCGGAAGTCCCATTGCAACACTGTGGAAGCATTGTTGGAAGATGGATTCAACTTGTTACATCCTGTTGTACTACACAATATCACAATTAGTTGTTCACTTGAGAGCAAAATCATAGAGCTACAGCAGACAGATGTAGGAATAAGTCACATCAAGAGAAAAATGCAAGAGCAAGAAACCAAACATTTTAGATTGGATGAAAGAGGTGTATTATAGTTTGAGGACCGACTAGTGGTACCAAAAGACCATGAGCTAAGGAATCAAATTTTAGAAGAAGCTCACTCGTCCAAATTGTCTATCCATCTGGGTAGTAGTAAAATGTATCAAGATTTAAGAACCCATTTTTGGTGGACTAAGATGAAGAAAGAGATCGCAGCCTACGTTGCTAGGTGTGATAACTGCAGTAGAGTAAAAGCTGTCCATATGAAAACTACTGGATTACTTCAGCCATTATCGATTCCAAGATGGAAATGGGAGGAAATCAGCATGGACTTTATCACAGGCCTTCCAACGATGCCACAAGGTCACGATTTAATATGGGTTATTGTTGATCATCTCACCAAGTCAGCACATTTTGTACCAGTTCACACAACATATCACGTGGGGAAATACTCTGAGTTATATGTTTCCCAGATCGTGAGACTGCATGGAGTACCCAGGACTATAATCTCAAATCAAGGACCACAGTTCATAGCTCATTTCTAGGAGCACTTACACTAGGCTTTGGGAACCAAGCTAATCAGAAGTTCAGCTTATCATCCACAAACTTCAGGACAAACAGAGCGAGTGAACCAAATCCTAGAAGATTTACTTAGAGCTTGTGTTATATCTTCAAAAGGTTCATGGGAGAAATGGTTACCTTTAGTTGAATTCTCCTATAATAACAGTTATCAAGCGAGTATCAAAATGGCTCCATTTGAAGCCTTGTATGGCAGAAAGTGCAGAACTCCATTGAATTGGATTGAGCCTGGTGAAAAGAGATACTTTGGTATTGATTTTGTTAATGAAGCCGAAGAGCAAGTACGTATCATCCAACAACACATGAAGGCAGCTCAATCAAGACAGAAGAATTATGTTGACAGAAGAAGAAGACCACTAACTTTTGAAGTGGGTGACTATGTATACTTGAGAGTATCACCCATGAAAGGTGTGAAAAGATTTGGGATGAAAAAGAAGCTTTCACCAAGATATATAGGGCCATACAAAATTTTGGAACGAAAAGGGAAGGTTGCGTATAAGTTACAACTTCCACCAGAGATGAGTGCAATCTTTGATGTGTTCCATGTTTCTTAGTTAAAGAAATGTCTTCGAGTACCTGAAGAAGCCATTGCACCCACCAACATGTAGCTCCAATCAGATTTGACCTATGAAGAAAAGCCAATTAGAGTATTAGAAGAGATGGAGAGAGTGACAAGGAGTAAGATTATTAAGTTCTATAAGGTGGTGTGGAATAATCATAGTGAACAAGATGCTACGTGGGAAAGAGAAGATTATCTACGAGAAGTTTATCCCGCCTTTTTCCAAGAATGGTAGGTCTTGCAAATCTCGGGATGAGATTTTTATAAGGGGAGGGGCTGTAACACCTCGGGTGTTAGCCTTGCATAACTTGACTTGCATAACATGAGCATGATCATCATGCATTCATACACAAGCATTTACAATTGAAACATTTGATTGAAACATCTGCAACATTTGCTTGTTATCGCATGTTTCATTATCATATGTAACCTTTCTCGTTATTTCATGTCTCCATGTGTGTCTGCAAATGATCATGAATGAAAACATGTACTTGGTAGATGTGAGTCACAAAAACATGTAACCACACTTGGGTTAGCAATTAGAACATTGTTCATGAAAGTCACTTTTCTTAATCAAGCCTTTAAGGCATGTTTCCTGTGATTGCCCTAACTAGCTCTATGAGTGACTACTACATGAGATGATTGAATGACCTTGCAAATTGCTTAAACATGCTTAGGATATCATTATGAACAACTTTGGTATTTAGGGCTAGGGCTAATTTGGTCATTTAGTCATGGTTTGAGTATGTATCATCATTTCAAAGTGACATGTTTGACTAAAGTTGAACTAGGTGCTAGAGACCTTGCATGGAGGAGTTCACTAAAGCAAAGTTGTAGTGTTTGATATAAGGAACAACTTTTATTTTTGGGTCTTTGACTGATTCAGCTCCTAACATGTGTGAATTTGGATCACAAAAATCAGAGAAATCAACAAATTCAACACTTCGCAAATTTTGCTAAGTCATGAACACTGACAGCCTAACAGGCCAACCTTGAGCATGATTTTTCTCTATATCTGTTGTGAATTAGAACAAGTGCTTTGAACAAGTATTGTAGCTGGTACATAGGTCTACAATTTCGGTTTAGGAAGTTTTGGCTAGAAGTCCACGGATTAAGAGTTTGTTCAACGTGAAAACCCGTCGTCAGGCTCGGTTTCGGTTCACTGAACGAACTGAATCAAAGCCATCAGTGGCCGACCGGTTCAGGCCGTAGTCGCCGCGTGGCACGGAGCATGGCCGCGCATCGCCGGTTGTCTACCCAGCGTGGCCAAGGCAGGCCGAAGCACGCCTTCATCATGCTAGCACCCGCCCGCAACGCCAAGCGCCCTCAGTTTGTTTTCCCCGCTCCTCCTTCGTCGTCTCACAGCGCCAGCAGCAGCCATCGAGCTCCCACAGCTCCGCCATCGCCATAATCGTGCACAAGCTCGCGCCTAGCCACTCCATCACCACCGCAGCACTCCATCGCCACCCCAGCAACCCCCTGCCTCCTCCCATGCCCGTTGACAGCATTCGGTAAGCGCCAGCATCGTGCGCAAGCTCGCCGGAGCTCCACCGCCAAGTCCGTCACCGTGGCTGGGGCACGTCCCTCCACCGTAGACTGTGTAGCCGTGCGTGTTAGGTTTGACTGAGTTCTGGGATGCTCGTCCGTGCCCCTTTATGCCTCGCCGTGGCCTCTACCGGCGTACCACCATAGTCCAGCCCTGCCGCTCTGCCATTACCGCCGCCGTCGTCTCTAGAGTCGACAATAGGGCCGGCTATCTGGCTCATTAGATGCGCTAGGTTGAGTAGAAGGTCTGGTGAAGATGTCACCACCAGCGAACTCGCCGCCGTCGAGTTCTAGCTGCGTCAGTCGAGCAGCGCCGCTGTGCTCTGCTGTGTCTCGCTGACCAGTGGGTCCCGCTTGTCAGCGACATAAGAAGAGAAAGCTAGTTCAATTTTTACAGATTTAAATCCTGATTTCATGTGTTTGTTATTTTTATATCTCCAGTTTAGTAGCTCCTAAATTTGTGAAATAAATTTTGTTGTGTTCCTTAGGAAGTGTAGTATTTAGGAAAAATATGTTCTTGACTTATACAGTAGACATTTTTGGAGAATTAAATAGGGATTTGAAATGTGCTTTTGAATGCATTCAAATTTGTTTATTTTATATCTAGAGTTCATGTGCTCCAAAAATTATGAAATTTTTGTGGTAAGCTATTCTTGTCATATATGAGCTCTGGTAAAAATTTGAGGGCCAGTGCATGTGTAGATTTATAGTTATAGATTTTTCTTTTATGAATAATTAATCCTTGCATGAATTTTTATAAATTATTTGTGAGTCCAAAATTCATGAAATTTGTTGGAGGTAATCCTAGTACCATATGGATGCTAAGAAAAATAGGAAATCTGTTGCTTGACACTTTTCAATAGGGTTTTCCATTTATGCTATTTCAAGCCTTGCTGCCTTATCATTTTTGTATAGGATGTTCTACTTAGCAAAATGACATAAAATTTTATAGTAGTCCTTTGATAGCCTTAGTAAGGCACTGTAAATTTTTGAGAATTTATGAAGTATATCTGATATATGTTTATTATTTAACCTAGATATCTAAATAAAATAATAAAGGCAATTAAATAAATAGTTTGGGCTTCACCATTATATTATCTTAAATGTATTTGGTATGCTTAAACTGTTGGTAGATTCTATGTTGTCAAATTTTGAATGATTACATGAAGTAGAAGTATTATTACTTTATATTGCATATTAAATAGTTTCCGGACTGATTCTAGAGTTTGATGAGTTGCATGTTGAAACTGATGTGTACTGTAAAAATGGTTAATAACAAAGTTGTGGAGAATTTGATAAGCTTTCCAGAAAGTCTAGGATCACTGTTTTTGGATTAGTAGAACTCTAGTTATGAGTGAAACAAGTAGCTACTGTTTGTGGCATAGTCGATGCATTGTAGAAGTAGTTAAGTAATAATCGAGAAGAGATATGCACCTACTCAATAAACATGATGCACTTGTTAACATTTATGCATTCGTAATACTTATGCCATACTCATGCATCTAGGATCAGAGGAAGAGATCACGTTGCTGGAATTTGAAGAAGCAGAGGAAGGGAACCAGCAGGAGGATCCGCAAGCCGCAGCTCCCAAAGGCGTGGAGCAGAACCCTGAAGAGCTTCCAGAGTGCCCTGACCACCGCCCTACTTCCTTTCTGCGAGGCAAGCCCCAAAGCATTATAAGTCTCCCAGTAATTTACAAATGTTTACTTATGTATTTATGATTGATGCATTAGGTTATAAGAGTTGAATGAAACCACTTGATGCATGTACGTTCCTTGTCCAGATATTACACCTTTAACCGGTATAGGTCTAGGATCGAATAAATGCTTAGCCATGCTTAGACCGGTAGAAGTCGGGTGATGACCTATCACCTATGAGATATAGGTGGATACCAGAGCACGGTTGGCTATATCTGCCATCATGGAACAGAACCATGAGGTAAAAGTAAATCAAGACCAGACAGGAGGTCGATAGAGAAGCAACAAGACATGGAGGTCTTGGGTGTGGATCTATCCCCATCTGTGTCGATCAAGGACCGTACCGTTTTTGGACCTTCTGACAAAATTGAACGCATGCCTCTCACTTAGCTGGCCGGATAACTCGTTCCGACCGCGAAGCCGAGTAATTCAACTTAGGCCAGGAATCGTTCTGTTGTGCGCTCCTTCCGGGGAACAATCAGACTGAGCCCAAGGGTAGGCTTGGCCTGAGCATCCTGGCATCTGGTGTTCCAGATTGTGCAGCGTAGTATGGACCCGTGAAATGTGTACCGGAGTTGTACCAAAGGTGACCTAAGGCTATCATGGCTGGTAGACCTGGGTTTGTGTTAGGAATAAATTCCCAGCTGGTTGAAATCAATTCGAATCACCGTCTCTCCCGGATAGTGAGAAACTTGACTAGCTCCAACATCGTAGTAACTGTGTTATGAAACATGATGGTTTGGATGAATATGGAATTACAACACCTGCTATGGTTACTATTGTATGCTTCTAAATGATATACCACATGTTTGGCACAGGATAGTTGCTAATCTAGAAATGGATAGTTATAGTTAACTTGATAAAGAAATTGTAACTGTACCATGACTCATTTGCTTTTATGCAAAAATGTTGTCGAGTTACGTCCACTTATACAGCCTTGCATAATCCTTGGAGTCATTTTATTTCTGGTTCATGATGGGTAAGTCTAGCTGAGTACCTTCCTGTACTTAGGGTTTATTTTCCCATTGTTGCAGATGGCACTGTGTATCATGGGTATTGCAAGAGTTGCTTCTATCCCGCTGTGAATGAGGAGTAAGCCTTGGGTAGGCTTCTTTAGTAATTCCTATCTTTGCTTTTGTGGACCGTGGTCTGGCTTGGCACTGTATCAAACTATGTTGGAAACTTTATCTTCAAACTTATTTGCTTCCGCTTTATTTATCAAACTCAGTTTGTAATAACTTTTATTCGTACTCTGATGATAAAAAGTATCTATGAACTTTATGTAATATGTGACATGTATGTTGAATCCTGTACGATCTTGGTTGTTGTAAATCGTTTATCGAGACCCGTCGCGGTACTCGATGGACTACCGGGTTTATATGGGTTCAAGTATGATAGTGCGACCGCTTGCGGATTGCCATTGTACTTGTATTCTTATAAATTGGTCGGTTCTGCGACACCCTTGGTTTGACTTGTCCGCGTCTACGCGTGCACAGGTCATGAACCTCACACTCTGACCACATGGCAAACTAGGGCCGCACAAACTTTTCGGGATGATGTGTTGAGCAAAATGGTACAACTAAATAGAATGTTAACTTGTTCTCACTTAGCTACACCAGCATAAGTTTCAAGCTTAAAAACATTTTATACAAAGCAAACAAGCTTATAATGATATACAGTTATGTTATTACAAGCTTGCCTAAAGAGGCCCAAGTTTACAATAACACAACTATTCCCCCCTTCTACAACTCTAAGCCTATTACATTGGCTGGTCGGGGCACGTGGCACCTACTGCTCGCTGCTTCCGATACCCTACTCAGGTCTTGAGGACTCTAGTGCTGGTCAAGCTAAAGGGGATGGCCCCACCGATGCCTGGCTGGTCGAGACCGCAGGCTTCGTCGGTTGGCTCACAATTGATGGCGTTTCTAGCTAACTTGTCGATGGCGTTCCCTGTACAGGTGTTGTCCCACCTCCACACAGGTTAATGTCGCCAATTATCTTTGACGATAGGTCTAGCTGGGCCATCCGAAGCTCCTCCGCCTTGTTTGGGTCTACCTCCTTCGGGTATCCAGCTTCCAGGCGCTTGAGATCGATCAGGGGGTAGTGGGCACGCACCATGCTTAGCACATGGGCACCCATGTACTCACCCGCCTCCTTCACGAACTCTTGGAACCATCCCCATGCTTGTCTGCATCTCTCAACCAGTCTGAGCTGGGGCGTCCTTGGCTCTTCCTCTGTGAGCGTCAAGTCAATAAGGTCGAGGACGGGCATAATGCTAGTGGCCACTTCCTGGCATCGGTTCTTCCATGTGTCCCGATCCTTGGTGGCCTCGAGGCATCTTGCTTTCTAGCCATCACGCTCTTTGATCACGGCTTCTAGATGCCTCTTGGCATTGACTTTTAAAACTAAACACCATACAAGACATCAAATGTAATGGCACGACAAGACAAGGCGGCCAACAGAATGAGAAAGGTGGTCTGGAATACTTAATTTTTAGTTCCTCCTTCATTTTGGTGGTGTGGTCCTAGAGTTGAGACTGGTTGCGTGCCAGTTTCTCATTGTCCTCCTTTAGATGACCACACTCTACGGTCATGCGGCTATTCCCCTCTTGGAGGCAGGTTAATTCAGGTTCTAAGCCTGCATTACAGCTGTCACTACCAACAACGCAACAACACATGTTACACACCTACTGTAATAAAATGACAACTTACTTATTTTTTCCCGCTCTTTGTTATTAAGCTGTCCAACCAGGTTTTGGTTCTGTGCCTCTAGCTCTACCCTCTCTTGGTCGGTGGCTTCAAGTTGGCAGCGTAAGTGTTCCACCTCAGCCACCAGTTCTTTATTATTCGCCGTGATTCCCTCAATCTGGTCGAAGCACCTCTTTTGGTACTTCGTGGTCTTCATCAAGTCCTGCATATAAACAAGCTAAGTCAGACAGATTGACTACATAACAGGGTCAAGTGGTCAAGCCAAACATACCTAGACTTCTGTCACCAGACGCTTTGCCGCCCGTTCGACTCTTAGGGTCTCTTCGACCTCTGGGATTTCTTCATGCATAACCCACTCGTCGTTCTGCCAGCGTGACACATATACATGTTGTCGTTTATCTTGGGGACGGCCCAGGATTTCTTCTACTTCGTCCTCTTCAGCCTCTTATTCAGGGGGTGGCGCCGGTCTGGAGTCTGCAGTCACCGTGACCACCATGGCTTTCCCACGAGCCGTAGCATCGGCTAGCGTGCTCTGTGCCAACCCTAGTTGTTGCTCCTCGGCTTGGACTGGTTCCTTTGGCGCCAAGGTACCTGCTTTAGTAGGGTTTGTGCTTGGAGCACTTGTACTTTGCTCGGTTGTCTTTTTGACCAGCTGCTCGGGGACTGACGTCTGGTCGCTCGTCTGCTGAGGCTCCGGTGGAATTTCTTCTTCAGGTTCCTCCATAACTAGCCGCTGAGCAGCTCTTTCCGCCAGTACTAGCGAAGCCATGCCGCATCCGGCTAGCTGGTTAGAATTTTTGATGGACGCCAACCTGATACACCAGGGAAAAGTTTAGAAGACAATAATATTCAATACAAATTATAAGCTTATATCAAAGTTACAGATACTTACAGCTTGGAGGCACGGAATGATGTGGCGAAGGAGCGTCTCTTCGATCGCGCCTGCTCCACGTGCTCAGCGGGTTCCACCGGGTCTTTTCTGATGACCGGTACTAGCACTGGGGTTTGTTGCTCGACATTTCCCTCGCTTGTCCTCTATGTTGTAGTGGTCGGTGATGCGATCACTACTGGCATAGAGGAGCCACCCTGCTTGATCGACCCCATTTGTCTCCTCCTCTTTCGAGGGACGAGCCGAAAGATGTCCGCATCCTCTGCTTCGTCGTCTGAAAGGGGGAAGATGGCTTGGCGCCGTTTGTTGGCAGCCGACCGCTTGCTAGCAGCTCTAGTCGATGCATCCTCCACAACCTCGAGTGCCGCCCAGTGGACGTCTTCGGTCCTGGTGCTAGTCTGGGCAGCTGGGCTGGCAACTTGCGGCCAATCCACACCAGGGCGCAGAGACACGAATACTGCTGCCCGGTCACGACCATTACTCTAAGAAACATAAGGGAGACAATAGTCAATTTCTAGTTACAACATGATTCTACAGTTACAAGGAAGCATCATTTACCTTTGGGTAGGTTGGGCCAGCTTGAAGGCGTGCTCGATGTTGTTTAACTTGACATAATTGGGATCGGCCAGGTTGAATAGCTCCCCAATCCTAGCCTTGAATTCTATCTTGTTGAGCGCCTCTTTCCTGGTCCTCATTGGATCTGCGCTCCCCTGGTACTCGAAGCCAGGATGTACCCTCTTCTGGCAGGGCTGGATCCTTTGGCTGATGAAGTTCCCGACCACGCTTGGACCATCCAGTTTTCCCCATGGGATCATCCCGAGCAGTTCTGCGATCTGCTCCAAGTTCTTGGGCTTCTCCAACCAGCTGTTCTTCTTCTCCAGAATCAACCCCACATCACACAGGGTGATTATGTTCGGCTCATCGCGAATGTAGAACCACTTCTTGTACCATTCATCCAGCGAGGTGTTCCAAGGGCAGTGCAGGTACTGGGCCTTCATACCGTTGTGCAGATTGAGGTAGACGCCTCCAGCTATCTTTGAGCTGCCACTCCCTTTCTTCTGCAGACAGAACAGGTGGCGAAAGAGGTCAAAATGGGGCTAGAAGCCACCATAGGCCTCGTAGAGATGGATGAAGGTGGAGACAAGAAGAATCGAGTTGGGATGCAGATTGCAAATCCCAATCTCGTAATACAAGCAGAGACCCTGAAGGAAAGGGTGCACTGGAACCCCAAAACCCTGCTTGAAGAAATCCTCAAAAACCACAATCTCACCTGGTTGTGGATCGGGGAAGCTTTCTCCTTCCGGCGCATGCCATCCCATGAGTGCCTTGTTGTGGAGCACTCCCATGGCGACGAGGCCTTTGATGGTCTGCTCATTGCTCCTTGACTTCCACCACTCCTTCGCCATGACTCCGCCTTTCTTCTAGGCATCTCTCTTTGCCATTAGTCTGTCCTTACTAAGGGGGTGGATGCGGTGGTGAGGGGATTGGTGATGATTTTCGGAGGAATAGGGTTCGGCAAGAGGAAGAAGAAGGTTGCGGCGGCGAATGACAATGGGGATCGGTAAAAGTAACTTACCAGATCTATATTATAAATAACAAAGAGCTCCATCGTTTCATCCACCCGAGATTCTTGGGAGACGTGCGCACGCGCCGCAGACGGTTGTTCACACAACCTCAAGATCTACGCTAATAAACACGCCCCTTCGTTACCAGTGTACGCGCCTCTTCGTTGATAGTGTAAGAGGGCCCACACTGATGCACCTCCATACAGGTGCCAAGCGACTGTTTGCCAGAAAAGAGCAAGAAGACAGAGTGACGTACTATACCTATCTGCTTTTTTGACCAGACATGTCAGACTGGACTTGACAGAGAAAGGAGATAAATAAATACACCAAATAATATTACAAGCGGTGTTCGTATTTTTGCTGCATGTCTTGTGCTCAAGGATAGATTAGACTACTACAATGCTCGGGGACTGCCCAGACCACTGCAATGCTCGAGGACTGCCTAGACCACTACCGTGCTCAGGGACTGCCTAGACCACTGCCATGCTCATGGACTGCCTAGACCACTACCGTGCTTAGGGATTGCTCCGACCACTGCCGTGCTCGGGGACTGCTCCGACAACTTATGTGCTCGGGGACTGTCCCAACCACTGCTCGGAGAATGGTTCTCCTCGGCTACATGTGATTTGTACTCACATACAGTTGAGAGACATTTATTTAGACCTTGCTTCAAGGCTCATACTTCGCCTTCCAGCAAGCTCGGGGACTACGACGGTATGATACACCTTCCGGTGCATCTCGTATCGCCTGTACAACGATTGGATTCTTAACTTCAGTGGAAATTCTTTTTTTAGACCCTGGCACCCCGTGCCTGCGTCACCTACTACCAGGCTTGAGGACTAAGTGGGCACACTTCACCTTGTGGTTAATGTGTTTTAATCGACCCCTGTGCTTTGAATGATTGTAAGGATTATTAATGTGCTCGGGGACTGTCCCGACCACTGCTCGGAGAATGGTTCTCCTTAGCTACATGTGATTTGTACTCACATACAGTTGAGAGACATTTATTTAGACCTTGCTACAAGGCTCATACCTCACCTTCCAGCAAGCTCAGGGACTACGTTGGTATGATGCACCTACCGGTGCATCTCGTTTTTGTTTGTATGACAGTTGGGTTCTCAACTTAACTAGGAATTCTTTTTAGACCCTGGCACCACGTGCCTGCGTCACCTACTACTAGGCTCGGGGACTAAGTGGGCACACTTCACCTTGCGGTGAATGTGTTTGTTTTTTACCCCTACGCCTCTAACGTTCAAGGACGCTATGCTTCAAGACCACTTACATTTCTTTTCAGAAATACAAGTGGGCACACTTCTCAGGATGGAAATCTTTTTCTTTTTTCTTAAGAGCACCATACATTATTCGGACAACTTACTTCTCCGGCAATGACGGTGGTCAGAGATGTCAAGGACTCAAGCCTTACTTATCGGAGAAGGTTAAAATGGCATGTCATAGCATAATACATGGTGCTCGGGGACTACCTATGGGGGTATTAACCCCTATACCCTTATGGCTAAGCTTGGGCCGGCCCGGATCGGTGGGTCTGGTCCACCAAAAGACGACGTGTGGCCCAGCCAACCTGATCAGAGTCCCACACAAGGAGTCAAGGCGGATTTGGCGATCAAGCAAGATCCTGGTCGGTTAGAATAGTAATCCTTATCCGGCCACATATGGCAATTGTAACTGGCTAGGATTAGTTTCTAGATCTGTAACCCTACCCCCCGAACTATATAAGGCGGGTAGGGGATCCCTCTAAAAGACATCTCTCATTGACATACAGCAATACAAATCAGACACGGGACGTAGGTATTATGCCTTCTGGGCGGCCGAACCTGGATAAAACCTTATGTCTGTCTTGCGTCACCATCTTGTTTATGGCTTGCGCATCTGTCTGCTGACAATCTACTACCTTGGGCATACCCCTAGGTAGACTGCTGACCATATTTTGTCAACACAGGTTGTCAACAAGGGTATGTGCTTCCTTGGTTTTGACAACTATATCATCAACATAAGCCTCAATGAGGTCATCTTTTATCTCGTCTTTGAGGCAAGCTTGTATAGCGTGTTGGTAGGTAGCCCTGGCATTCTTGAGCCCAAATGACATGGTCATGTAGCAGTAGGCGCCGAAGGGCGTGATAAAAGATGTCTTGATCTGGTCATTCCTTTTGAGAGCGATCTGGTGATAACCAGAGTAGCAATCGAGAAAGGAAAGCAGCTCGCAACCGGTGGTTGAATCTACGACCTCGTCTATGCGAGGTAAGCCGAAGGGGTCCTTAGGGTAGTGTTTGTTGAGATTAGTGTAATCAACACACATTCTCCATTCATTATTCTTTTTGCGTACAAGAACCGGGTTGGCTAACCACTCCGGATGATACACTTCTTTGATAAATCTGGCTACCAAAAGCCATGTAACTTCTACCCTAATCGCCTCCTTTTTGTCATGAGCGAACCGTTGTAGCTTCTGCTTGATAGGCTTGGCCTTGCCGTTGACATTCAAGGAGTGCTCGATCAAGTTCTGAGGTACACCGGGCATGTCAGCAGGTTTCCATGCGAACACATCCACGTTGCTCCTCAAGAACCTGACGAGCGCGTCTTCCTATTTGGGATCCAGGTTGGCCCCAATAAGGGCCGTTTTGCTAGGATCACCATCGACCAGCTGGATCACCTTGTGCTCCTTGGACTTGATGTTCTTGCATGGAGCCTCGAGCTCTGGGATCTCCAGGTGGTTGGTCGAGGTCTTCTTGGCGTCAAGCATGGTCTCGGCCATGCGAATAGAGAGGTTGTGAGCCTCTGCTATTTTGAAACTGTCGTCTTCGTAGGTATAAGCTGCGTACACGTTGCCTCAGAGGGTTAGGACTCCTTTCTTGGTAGGCATCTTGAGCACTAGATACCTATAATGAGGTATGGCCATGAACTTGGTGAGCGATGGTCGACCAAGAATAGCATGGTAGGTGCCATCGAAGTCAGCGACCATGAAGTTGACGTAGTCGGTGTGGAAGTGGTCTGGGGTCCCAAACTGCATAGGTAGCGTGATCTGCCAAGGAGGTGTAGAGCTCTATCTAGGGAGAACACCCTAGAACTGTGCCTCGTATGGCTTGAGGTCTGCCTGAGCTATGTTCAGGGTGGGCAGACTATTCTTGAACAGTATATCGATGGAGCTGCTGCCGTCGATCAGTACTCTGTCAAACTGAACCTTGTTGATACAAGGATCAAGGACCAGGGGAAAACATCCTGGCTCAAGTATTGTGGCCCATTGGTCCTTTCTGCTGAAGGAGATTTTGTGGTGAGACCATGGAGGGAGCTAGGGATCGGCGAGGAGGTTGTTGGTGTTGGCCACGTTCAAGCAAGCATGGGCGAGCAGCTTGCGTTCTCGTTTGGTCTCAATGGACACTTTGCCTCCGATGATGGTGTGTACACGATCAGTTGGCTTGATGTACTTGTGATGAGGGTCTGCATCATCATCATCGTTATCCTCGTTGCGCTGTTCCCCTGCGTCATTAGGCTTGTCGGATGTATCCGGAGCCTATTGGCACGTGTAGATAGACTTGAGAACGCGGCAATTCTCCATGGTATGGTTTGACTTAGGATGGAGCTGGCAGGGCCCTTTCAATGCTTTGGCATAGTCGTCTTCGTAGTTACGATGTCCGCCACCCTTTTTAACGGTGTTGACCTCGCCGTCATCTTCCCGAGCATGCTTGCTCCTATAATCATCACGGCGGTTACGCCACTGATTACATTGGTCGCGGTGGTCGCGGGAGTTGTTGTGCTGGTTGCGGTGATCAAAATTGTTGTTCTGACCACGGTTGCCACGGTAGTTGTCATGGTGTGGGGGGTGGTCGGAGCGTGGAACCCTTGCTGCTTCTTCAATAATTATCTTTTTAGCATCATCGACGTCCGCATATTTCTTAGCGGTGGCCAGGAGCGCTGTGACCGATTCTGGTCTCTTACGGAGGAGCTTGTCCCTTAGGGAATCGTGGAAGTGGAGGCCAGTGATGAAAGCCTCAATTGCCTCATTGTCGGAGATTGATGGGACCTTGATGCGCATCTCCGAGAAACGTTGGACGTACTCGCGTAGTGGCTTATCTTTTTGATCTCAAATCCATTGCAGATCGTATTTGTTGCTTGGTTGTTCACAAGTAGCAATGAAGTTGTCGATGAAGGCTTGCTTGAGCTCCTGCCAAGAGTCAAAGTAGTTCACTGGCAAGCTGACCAGCCATTGGTGACCTGCATGGCCAACAGCGACTGGGAAATAGTTAGACATGACATGCTCGTCAGCCATGGCTGATCTGTACATAGTTTCATACAGCATGACCCATAATTCGGGGTTTTCCTTGCCGTCGTACTTCTAAAGTTTCTCGAGCTTCAAATTCTTGGGCCATATGACTTGGCGAAGGTGTGGAGTAAACTGCTTCAAACCCGGCGGGTCGTGGGCAGTGTCATATTCCATACAGCGATAACTTTCGTGGGATGCTCGATCGTCGGCTCTTTGGTTGATGCGAGCACATAGATCATGTCCACCGAGGTAATGGCAGAGATCATTATTGCCATCGCGGTGATCTCGATTGCCATCTGGATTAGCCCTATGATCGTGGTTATCACGGCGATTGTCACGGTTGTCCCGGCGGTTATCATCCTGGACGTCGCGACGGTTGTCGTCTCGACGGCGGTTGTCATCCTGGCCACCATCATGGCCACCGTTTCCGCCTTGACGGTTGTCTGATGGGTCGTTGTTGCGTGAGCCATGTTGGTTGAGTGGCTGTGAGCAACTTAGGTGCTGGCGACTGTGGCTTGACTCGACTGAGATGGATGCAGCCCAGGCTTGGTTTACAATCTGTACGGTCTAGGCCATAGCAGCTATCAGATAGGCTTGTATTTCATCATGAACTGCTTGGGTTTCTGGGGTGTTGGGTAGCCGTTGCATTGTTGTCATGGCGACGGCTACGTTGGCGCTTGGAGTCCTGAAGACCTGTTTGTCCCCCACCCTATCGAAAGCATCGTTGAGGTCACATGGCTAGACCCTTATGCATCGTGCCTCCTGGTCTGCTTTGGCTTCGATTTGTCGGTGATTAAACCGGTCAATATTGCGTGCTTCGCATGCAGTCCTTCTTGTTCTGTTTCACCAACTGTTGGCGGCTCATCATTGCTGACAACATGGATCAAATCCCCTCATCTTGGTAGGAAAGATAGGAATTGTGAGAACCCCAGGGCGTGGTTTGGGATATCCAGATCGTATTTGATGCCTTCATCTTCATGATGCTGAAGCTCGGTGTGGACAGATGCATTAGATGCGATGCCAGACGAGGAGCTGGAGTCGCCCTCTTAGACTATGTGGACGGATCCTTCTTGATAATCTTCAATCCGGATCATGTTGACGAAGTTGCGTGGCTTCGGCTGAGGTTGGTGCATAAAACACAGATCCAAGCGGCGTGGTAGGTTATACGCGTAGCTGGAGGCAGCGTTTCGTAGGCCGTAGGGCTAGACCTGGTGGTTCTCCGTCGAGGCTTCGTACTTGAAGAGCCGAAGACCCGTCGCGAAGGCTGGCTGGCGACGAGCGGAGCGCCCTTTAGGAGTAGATATGACCACGAGATCTGTACCAAGTCATGTAGGACGACTAGTCCGAGCTGGTCGGATAGATCTGTTGTGAGGAGCGGTTACCTGCTCATTAGGTTGACTTTGAATCGTACTTACCAGAGCTAGGGTTTCAGCGAGATTGGTGCCGACCCAATCAATGGAGTCGAGCAGGTCGGTGTCGTCGATCTGCTTCCCTTTGTAGCGGGGAAGTGGATGACAGGTTGTCGGCGTGGCTGAAGATGATGCAGGCGTGGTCGGAGCTAGATGTACCATGGTCAGAGCCGTATCCACCGTGGTCGGAGCCGTATCTACCGTGGTCGGAGCCGTAGCCGATGCAGGTGAAGCAGTGGTCAGCGCAGACTGAATCCACACCTCCTCTAGGGTCATGGCGATGAAGTCATCAGAGCCAGTGGCCCAGGTGATCTGGCCAACGGTGAACATGAGGCCGTTCGGCGTAGCCATGGAGCCGAAGATGTTGACCATCTTGTTTGCTTGGAGAGCAGTACACACACCCCCTACCTGGCGCACCACTATCGACAAAATATGGTTGGCAGTCTACCTAGGGGTATGCCCAAGGTAGTAGATTGTCGGCAGATAGATGCGCAAGCCACAAACAAGACGGTGACGCAAGATAGACACGTGGTTTTATCTAGGTTCGGCCACCAAGAAGGCGTAATACCTTCGTCCTGCGTCTGATTTGTATTGTTGTATGTTAATGAGAGGTGTTTTTTAGAGGGGTCCCCTGCCCACCTTATATAATCCGGGGGGCAGGGTTACAGATCTGGAAACTAATCCTAGCCAGTTACAATTGCCATATGTGGCTGGATAAGGATTCCTTTTCTAACCGACTAGAATCTTGCTTGATCGCCAAATCTGCCTTAACTCCTTACGTGGGACTTTGATCAGGTTGGTCAGGCTGCGCGTCGTCTTTTGGTGGACCGGACCCACTGATCCAGGCCGGCCCAAGTCTAGCCGTAAGGGTATAGGGGTTAATACCCCCACAGGTGTAATGACTCGATCTCAAAAACTTGCTTTATTTATTGCTCATCACTCTTTTGTCTCTTGCTTTGAGCCTACTAAGGTAGAAGAAGCTCTTCAACATTCGGATTGGATAAATGCCATGTATGAAGAGTTGAACAACTTCACCCGCAATGAAGTTTTGACTCTTGAAGAGCGGCCAAAAGGTGCAAGAGTCGTTGGAACAATGCGGGTGTTTCGCAACAAGCAAGATGATCAAGGTGTTGTTGTGAGGAACAAGGCAAGACTAGTTGCAACGGGGTTCTCTCAAGTTGAAGGTTTGGATTTTGGAGAGACCTTTGCACTGGTTGAAAGATTAGAAGCCATTCGTATCCTCCTTGCATATGCATCACATCATGAAATAAAACTTTATCAAATGGATGTGAAAAGTGCATTTTTAAATGGCTTTATTAATGAACTAGTCTATGTTGATCAACCTCCTAGGATTGAAGACTCTAGATATCCTAATCATGTTTATAGGTTGTCCAAGGCATTATATGGGCTTAAGCAAGCCCCAAGAGCTTAGTATGAGCACCTTTGGGGCTTCCTTATTTAGAAGGGCTTCACCATTGGGAAGGTCGACACCATGCTATTCACTAAGAAGCTTGATGGGCATATCTTTATTTATCAAGTGTATGTTGATGACATCATCTTTGGATCATCAAATGAACATTCATGCAAAGAGTTTGGTGAATTGATGTCGAAGGAGTTTGAGATCTCAATGATTGGAGAGGAATTAGACCTCTCTAGAATCGACCGAACGCTGGGTGGCCACATCCGATCGCTGCCACCAGAGCGTCTGGTCAGTAGATAACGTGCGACATCAGGTTTCTTTCTCTGTTTCCTTTTCTGATCCATGGGGGATCCCTTTATATCGTGAGCCGTCATGTTCTTTTCCCCGCATCAGCGCCGCAACCTCGCCCTAAGCCACCGGATCCATCGCGCCTACCAACCCTAGCCACTGTGCTTGCCTTCACCACCTCCCACGCAAACACCACCACCACAGCACCTCTCTGCGCCGCCACGCCGCCGCAGCACCTCTCCGTGTCACCGTAGCAACTCCCCACGCCATCGCACGCCACCATAGCACCGCCCTACGCCCTAGCAATGCCGTGCTGCCCACAGCACCGCCTCTAGCTGCCACCTGCCCATGCTGCCGTCCTGCGCCACCAGCCACCACCACAGAGCCGCCCTGCGTCATCCTTGCTCGTGCCAGCAGCAAACCCTAGTGCCTACATTGCTTCCTCACTAGAGAGCCTCCTACGCTTCGCTGACCTTAACCCTACCTCATGATTTGGTGGTTCCCCGCGCGTCGTTCCTCTTCTCGCCGTTTCATCATTTTGCTAGGTAGCAGGCCCATGTTTCAATTTCATATCTAAATTGCTTGCTTCCTAGGGTTTCATATCTATTAGATATATTGTATTTATATGTATATCCTATCTATTCCATCATGCATCGAGCTGGTTCTATTAAGGTGTCAGTGGCGGTTGTTAGTTAACTCGGGGCCAAGCTCACGAGTACGAAACAAGGCCAAGCCTCGAAAGTGATAGTTGATCTTTGTCAGCGGCAGTTGATTCATCTTAGATCCTTCAGATGGCTCGTACAAAGAATGTCGGAGGTGGTCCCGATGACGAGGATCTGAGGTCCCCGCCTCGCCAGCCTACAAAACCAAAAGGCAAGGCGACCAAGAAGTTGGCAGTAAGGAAGCACAAGTATCTAGATGCAGATACAGCGAGAGCCACCATAGTTGCTAAGGCCATAGAGCGTGCTAAGAGAGGAGGTGCTTGTAGTGGAGTCTGGATTGCTAATCAGCTCTCACCAGAAGCAATGGCTTCACTTGAGCGAGTTGAGCTCCTTCATGGTGATCCAGCTAGGACTCTCATGATTAGCGAACAGCGTGTTGCCATTGATGAGGTTCATCCTTGGGGTGAGCCATAGCAGGAGCCTCAGCCAGCCCAACAGACTCAGGAGCCATAGCCAGCACAATAGTCTCAGGAGGGTGAGCAGGTCTAGTAGGCCGAGGAGACAAAGCCAGCACCATAGCCACAGTTACGCCGCTCTAGTTGTACTTGTGTTCCAGTCACGTTGAGGGTAGACACTCAGCGCAGGGGTTCTCAACCACTGCCTCGACCACAAGGTCTGCCTCCAATGACCCATCTTGACCTGAGGGCCACCACAGCCAAGTAGGTGCAGCAGCTAAGGTTTGTGGACTTTGAGGTGTGGTTTCCACCTAGGAGGGATGAGAGAGCATAAGAGGGATTCTATACACCCCTGCAGGAGGACTTCTATAATGCTTATCTAAACAACGGAGCAGTTTTCAGATCACAAAGGGTGTGCAACATTGAGTCTATTATTGCAGTAGCTGGAGAGCACATTCGCCCCTACCTTGCATATCTGCTAGGGCTGATAGATTTGATTAGACAGACTGGATTATATGTTCCATCTTGGGTTCGTTAGTTCTATACATCTCTCTAGATTGACCCCCAGCACAGGTTCATACACTTTGCATTCGGTGGCAAAGACTATAGGCTGATGAGCACTAGGGTCAGGGAGATTCTCAGGCTTCGGGAGTAGCCAGTCAGGCTCCATGAGGTGTGCTATGGCTAGACTGCACCCCTAGATGCCCTCATGGTGGTATGGTACCTCCTACGGACTTGGTTCATCACTGTTTCACAGAGCCCTTTGGCGAGGGGTTGAGGAGAAACCCCAGTGATCTCATGCCCACTGCTCACGTGATTGAGGCTATTATGAGGAGGACTTTACTTCCGAGGATGGGATACAAAGAGGGATTGACACGTATTTAGCTATGGCTTCTCAACTCTCTGATGCAGCAGACAGTTTTTGATATCTAGGATCTTCTTTTGTCTGAGATGGAGGACACTATAGTTGAGGGCTTTAGAGGTCACAGACAGCTACCCTATGCTCACTAGATCACATTCCTTATCCATAGAGCAGTTACAGTTAGGTCGCCTGAGATGATTGCTAAGTATAGTGGTGCCACGACAAAGTTCCCTGCTTATAACCTGACTCAGATGATCCACCACAGTACACCACAGGCACCTAGTCAGCCGCGCCATCATCCAGAGGTGCCAGAGACTGTAGCCTAGTAGGACGATATTATCAGGGGTATTGTAGCCACAGAGGAGGAGAAGCTTGCTCAGTAGGAGGGGTTGGTCACTAGCGAGCCCAGTGATAGTTCTGATGATGACTACCAGCCCATTCCATAGATGCCTCCACGACAACATGATGCTGAGGCCGGTAGCTCTAGTTCAGCGCCACCTACCCTATAGACAGACCCCCGCTGTTCTTGCTATACTTGAGCAGATGAGGCAGGACTAGGCCAGACAGGCTCAGGAGGCAGTTGCTACATTTGCTCAGTTCCAGACTCGACAGGACGAGTTCCAGCGATAGCAGCTAGTTATTTAGCAGTAGACACAGGCTCTACAGCATCAGCAGCAGGCTATGCATTAGTAGCAGATCCTCATGTAGCAGTAGCTTCTCGGATTTATGCAGCATGTAGTGACAGCGATCGGGGCCCCACCGCCATAGGCTTTGCCCCAGCTTGGTCAGCCTACCACCACTTTGATGACTCCAGCGGTATAGCCTAGTGGGCTTCAGAGTCAGGGATAGCCACCAGCACAGTATGCTTCACCTACAGAGTAGGTGTCCCAGTGGTTCGCTTCACCAGTGGTAGCCCTGCTGTTCACAGCACTCTAGATGGGCTTCACACCGACACAAACGTCGTCGCTGCTTGAGCCAAACACTTCAGCCTCTAGGAGTCTTGGAGCCTCCTTTAGTGAGTTGATAGGGCAGCCCACTCCTCCATACCTGCATGCTCTAGGTCCTTCTATGGCTGCACCTATCGCAGTGTTGACAGAGACGCTCCCCTCCTCCGTGGCATCATCAGAGCCAGCTGCTTTAGTTATACCAGCCTAGCCTACAGCAGCACCAGTTCCTAATCTGACCTAGACTACTTCAGCATCACTACCAGCTATAGAGGGTCAGACAACCCAGAGCTTAGGATCAGATGATGATGGCACCTAGTTCCACCTCGCTCCTCATACCTTAGCACCCGGCTCGTCCGCTACAGCCCCACTGACTGACCCTTAGGTTTTGGTGTTTGACACCAAAGGGGGAGAGGGTTCGAGTTTGTTAGGCTTAGGGGAGCTACTTATCTAGGGGAGCTTAGTTATTATATTAGCTTATCTATTACATTTGGAGTTTTTATATGTGAGATACACTATTATGTATTTGTGTGTGTATACATTATGCATTCATGTTTACTACTATATCTATGTGATAGTGATATCTATGTGATCATGATATATGACATGTGTGCTCTCTACTTTGAATTCTTTATATGTCATATAACTTGTGTTTTGCTCATTTACCTTTGCTTCCACGTTTTACTCCGATGCAAATGAGCTTTATTACTTATACTCATGCTTATTTTATATGTTTTGAGTACATCATGATGGCTTGGGTCATATAAGCTTGTCTAACACTTTTGTTCTTATTGCCAAAAGCTTATATGAACCAAGCATGTTAAAAACCTCATCTCTTTCACATACTCAAGGTAGTATTGTCATCAATCACCAAAAAGGGGGAGATTGAAAGCATCTAGGCCCCTAGTTGGGTTTTGGTGATTAATGACAATATGTGACTACTGTGACTAACATGTGTTTTACAAAAACAATTGAGTTAGGTCATGGTAATGGAGATCGAATGGGCAATCAAGGTTGTCATGCCCCTACGATGGAAATCATTTTGGTTTTCAAAGGATGGACGATAAGGTTAAAGATGGACTAGTTCTAAGTGTCGATTGGAGTTAGAGAGACACTTAGAGTAGTTTAGGACTTTGTTTTTCCTTTGGCCATACTATTAAGGGGGTATGAATGGGTAACTTGACCTAGGTGAGTCTAGTGAGTTAGGTGTGGTGCACACTTGTTAAAACTAGCACTAGGTAGCTCCACAATAGCCCTTTGATCTAATGGAGCAAACTTCATTCATAAATGTTCGAGAGTTGGAAGTGAATGGAGGGTCAAATACTGACCGGACACTAGCTCAGGGTCTGGTCAGTTCATTTGACCAAGGTGAAAGTGTCTAGAAGTGACCGGACACTATAAGGTCATGTCACCGGACGCTGAGGGCCAGCGTCTGGTCGACTCCAGTAAGGTCCCATAGAGGGAGAATCCTGATCGAACGTGTCCGATCAATACTGATCGGACACTGATCAGGTTCTGGTTACTGATCGGACGTTGCTCAGCAAGTGACCAGACACTGGGGGTCCAGAGTTCGGTTGACATCAGTAAGATTTCAGTGAGGGGAAAACATGACCGGACATGTCTAGTCAGTGCTGATCAGACGCTGACAGCAACCGATCAATACTTAACCACTGGAGTTCAGGGTGTACTGACCGGTGCGTCTGGTCAACATGACCGGAGCATTTAGTCACCCCATAGAGGCACATAATGGTTTGTTTTTTAGCTGGTGTTATAAATGCAACCTCCGCTCGTGTGTGGGGGTACTTTTGCTCATTCCAACAGCTAAGAAACACCTTAGAGAGTGCCAAGAAGAGCAAGGTCCTAGTGAGGTGATTGAGATTTGAGAATCCCAAAGAGAGCCCTCATTAGTGAAGATCAAGAGTAGCAAAGTGTGCATCGACCTTCTTATTAGGCTTGTCATGGTCAAGTGAGAGTTTGTGCTTGTTACTCTTAGTGATCGCCATCACCTAGATGGCTTGGTGGTGATTGTGAGTTTGGTGATCATCCGGCGGAGCTTATGGATGACCCAACTCAAGTTGTGAGCGGTTGTGGGTGATTCACCGCAATGGAGTGTAGAAGAATCAACCCGTAGAGAGCACTTGATGCTTACACAGATCATGGGGGAGCCACACCCTTGCGCGGGTGCTCCAACGAGGACTAGTGGGGAGTGGTGACTCTCCGATACCTCAGCAAAACATCACCGCGTTTCTCCTTCTCTATTTACTTTGAGCATTTACTTTGAGCAATTCAATTCATGTCTTTACATTCATAGAATTGCCATGCTAGAGTAGGATTGGAACTTAGGTTGTAAGTCTTTTGTGCGGTAGAACAATTAGAAATATTTTCTAGGCACAAGGGGTTAATTGGGCTAACCATAGGATTTAATTATTGCAAAGAAATTTTGAATTAGCCCAATTCACCCCCCCCTCTTGGGCATCTTGATCCTTTCACCATGGTCCTGCCTAGGGAAGTAGAGAGTCAGCTGCATGCGGGTGTGCCCTGATTCTCACGCCCAGCGTGCAGTATTGGTGGGCACGCCTAGGCAATGTCCTATTTGACTAGGCGATGTCTAATCGACCAGAGCGTGGCCCATCGATCCAGGCGTGTCCCCTCGGATTCCCGCTAGCATTGATTTCCCATCTGCATTGAATAGGGGAAGGAAGAGAGTTTTTTGTCTCAACCTTTCGCCTTTCTTTAGCTGCTGCGCCTCTTCCTTAAATAGTGAGGGGGAGGGGAGTTCTCGTCTCACTCCTTTGCCTGGTTATGAGCCGCTGCCTCTTCTTCTTCCTTTCCACCGAATGTGTTCGTGCGTCATGGCGGTTTCCTAGGTGAGAGAGGGTAATGCTAGGGAGAGAAAAACTCATGGATCTACTCATGAATCCAGAGCGTGATGTCGAGCTGGAGGTTATCCAACATAGATGAGATGGCATCGACCGCCTTTGCTGAGAAGGGGCCGCCTCCACAGAAGGAGGAGGTGGACTGGAGGGTGCTGAGCGTCGTCAATTTTGCCATCATTTGTGGCAGCCGTTCTTCAGCAGAAACACCCCCCCCCCTTGCATAGATGCCATTGTCAGGGTTGCGGCTGATGATGATGGCATAGTCCCTAGATGCTCTAGTGGAGGTGCCGTTATCAAGGTTGTGGCTGATGACGATAGCGTAGTCCCTAGATGCTCTGATAGAGGTGTTGTTGTTAGGGTTGCGGCTGATGATAATGGCGTAGTCCCTAGATGCCCCAACGGAGGCACCACAGTTGCTGACATGGTGCTCAACAATGTAGATGATGGCTCCCTCGAGGATCCTATGGAGTGGTAGGACATCGCCGATGGAGAGCGTGGCGCGGTGACTATAGTAGTACTCATAGTAGGGCTGGTCAGAAACTGTAACGGTAATCTAATAAGTTTGTCGAGGAGCCCCCGAGTGAACAGCCTTCTGTATTGATGAATACACTAGTCCTTTTTGTGATGAAATTACTTTGTAAGCGATGAATTTGTGCAAAAAATGAATGAGTTTTCAACTTTCGTTACGGCAAACATCTTTTCGGCCTTTCTTCCTCTTTTTGTAAAAGAGATTTTGGTGCCTTCCGACCCTTCTCATAGTTAAGGTGACAAAAAACTTGGCATGTGGGAGCACCAACTCTGATCACGCTAGTGAGCAAGGATGTCGTAGCCATGGGGGCGTGGGTTTCCCATAGTCCTACCAGTTGTACTCAGATTTTGTTCCCAAAATCCTAGCCTTTAGGACTTACCATGAGAAAAGGAGAAACACTAAGAATGTTTTGCAAAGATAACATAGAGAGTGTTTGCAAGATAAACATACTTATATCAGCCCTCGAGTGAGGTCTGACCCCTCGCTCTCTACAGGGGTCAGAAGTCACTAAAGATTGGGGAGTTTTGGGGACAAAACTGACAAAAAAGAGTATGTGTTTATTTAAGAGTAAAAATGACATAGCTGCTCAATGTTCTAGGCATTGGTGAAGACCATGCCATCGATGGTTTTCAATTTGTAGGCGCCTGGCCAGAGTCTTTTGGCGATGATGTAGGGCCCCTCCTAAGGCGGGGAGAGCTTGTGACGGTCCTTGTTGCTCTATACAAGGCGGAGAACCAGGTCCCTGACATTGAAGGCTCGGTCCCACACCCATCGACTGTGGTACCAATGCAGCGCCTGCTCGTACTTGGCCGAATGGAGGAGGGCGATGTCGTGGGCTTCGTCTAGCTAGTCCAAGGCATCTTTGTGGGGTGCCTCAGCTCCCTGTTCGTCGTATGCTCTGATTCTTGGCGCTCTGTAGTCAAGGTCCGTCGGGAAGATGGCCTCGAAACTGTAGACCATGAAGAAAGGTATGTAGCCTATGGCCCAGCTAGGAGTTGTCCTTAGGCTCTAGAGCACCACAAGGAGCTCAGCGACCTAGCGTGTGCCAAACTTGTTCAACCGGTTGAAGATCCTAGGCTTGAGGCCCTATAGGAGCATGTTGTTTGTGTGCTCAACCTGCCTGTTCATTCAAGGGTGCGCGATGACAGCCTAATCGACTTGGATGTGTTGTTCATTACAGAATCGAATGAATTTCTTACCGGTGAACTGCGTGTCATTGTCTATGATGATGGAGTTCGGTACTCCAAAGCGATGGATGATGTTGAGGAAGAACAACATAGCTTGCTCAGACTTGATCATGGAGATCGGCCGAGCTTCAATCCATTTTGTGAACTTGTCTATGGTGACAAGCAAGTGGGTATAGGCCCCGGGTGCCTTTTTGAGAGGCCCAACTAGATTGAGCCCCCTGACCACGAAGGGCCACATGATGGGGATCATCTGGAGTGCCTAGGCCAGGAGGTGAGTTTGCCGAGCATAGTACTGGCACCCTTCGTAGGTGCGTATGATTTGCTTGGCGTCGGCTACTGCAGTGGGCCAGTAGAAGCCCTATCGGAATGTGTTCCCAACCAAGGTTCTAGGCGTGGTGTGGTGACTATAGACCCCACCATGGATGTCGCCCAGTAGAAGCTTCCCCTGTTTGGTAGGGATATAGAGCTACAAAATCCCAGTGTGGCTCCATTTGTAGAGTTTGCTTTTTATAAGAACGGAGGACTTGGCGCGACGTGTGAGTCATCGAGCCTCTGTCTTATCCATCGACAGCATGTCATGAAGGAGGTAGTCGAGGTAGAGTGTTCTCTAGTCGTCCAGAGGGTCGGGCTCTATAGCTGGGTCCTCTTCAAGCTCCATGACATCGGGGCCGGGCGGAGCCATCGACTGATCAGCCCCCAGGGCTAGATTAGATGGGCCATCGTTGGCCTGCTCTGACCCTTCATAGCATACTGAGGGTTTGTGTTGGTCACTGGCGAAGACGCCCGTCGGCACCGGTTGTCGATCGGACGCCGCTTTTGCAAGTGCGTCGGTCGCCTCATTAAGGCACATTGGGATGTGATTGAGTTCAAGGCCGTCGAATCTATCCTCCAGCCGTCGGACCTCTTGGTAGTACATAGCCATCTTAGTGTCATGGTAGCTTGGCTCCTTCATGACTTGGTTGACGATCAGCTGGGAGTCGCCCGGATGTCGAGGCATTGGATGCCCAACTCAATGGTGATTCGTAGGCCGTTGATGAGCGCTTCATATTCGGCCACATTATTTGATGAGGGGAAATGTAGACAAACCATGTACCTCATGTGGACCCTAAGGGGTGATACGAAGACTAGCCCTATGTTGGTGCCCTTCTTCATCAGCGACCCATCGAAGTACATCATCCAATACTCTTGATCGACGACCGCTGGTGGTGTTTGGACCTCGGTCCATTCCACGATGAAGTTAGCCAACACCTAGGACTTGATCACCATTTGGGAGGCATATGTGATGCCTTGATCCATCAGCTCGAGTGCCCACTTCATGGTTCTTCCCATGGCGTCCTGGCTCTAGATGACCTCACCGAGGGGGAACGATGTCATGACCGTCATGGGGTGTAACTCGAAGTAGTGACGTAGCTTCCTCTTGGTGATGAGGATGATGTATAGGAGCTTCTAGATCTAGGAGTAGCGGGTCTTGGAGTCAGATGGTACCTCATTGATAAGTACACGAGATGCTACACCATGAGCGCGTGCCCCTCTTCCTCTCGCTCTACAACTAGGGTGGCGCTGACTACTTGCGTGGTGGTCGCTATGTACAGTAGGATTGGATCTCCATTGCTTGGAGGAACTAGGATCGGAGGCCTTGTTAGAAGCAGTTTGACCATGTCAAGTGCCTCCTGGTCCTCAGACATCCACTCAAAGTGGTCGGCTTTCTTCAAGAGTCAATAAAGGGGGAGACCTCGTTCGCCGAGGCATGAGATGAATCGACTAAGGGTGGCGAGGCACCCTATGATTTGTTGAACCCCCTTTATGTTCTGAATTGGGCCCATCCTTGTGATGGCCGAAATCTTCTCTGGGTTGGCTTTGATGTCACTCTCAGAGATGATGAAGCTGAGTAGCATGCCCCTTGGGACCTCGAAAACACATTTTTGGGGTTGAGTTTGATGCTATTTGCTTGGAGTTTCACAAAGGTTTGCTCAAGATCAGCGACAAGGTGATCAGCCCATTTGGACTTGACTACGATGTCATCGACGTAGGCCTCAATGATCCACCCGATGAGGTCCCCGAAGCATCCGAGCATACAGCGCTGGTACGTAGCCCCAGTGTTTTTCATACCGAACAACATTGAGACATAGCAGTACGATCTGAAGGGGGTGATGAAAGATGTTGCTAGCTGGTCAGACTCTTTCATCGTGATTTGATGGTAGCCAGAGTACGCATCAAGGAAGCAGAGGGTTTCACACCTCGAGGTAGAGTCAACTATTTGGTCTATGTATGGTAAAGGAAACAAATCCTTTGGGCATGCTTTGTTGAGACCTGTATAGTCGACACACATCCTCCATTTCCTACTCTTCTTTCGTACAAGAATAGGATTAGCTAACCACTCTAGTTGGTGTACTTCCCTGATGAATCCTATGGCCGACGGTTTTGCTATGTCTTCACTGATGGCCCTACGCTTTTCCTCGTCGAAGCGATATAGGCGTTGCTTCATCGGCTTGGAGCCTGGATGGATTTGCAAGGTATGCTCGGTGACCTCCCTCGAAATGCCTAGAATATCTAAGGGTTTCCACCCAAAGATGTCTTTGTTGTTGCAGAGGAAGTCGATGAGCGCGCTTTCCTATTCGGAGGAGAGCGTGGTACCAATGCATACCATTTTACCCTCAAAGCTGTCGGGATCTATGAGGACCTCCTTGGAGCCCTCTGCTGATTCGAACAACCCAGTCGACTTCTTCACGTCGATCGCTTCTTCGGCGACCTCCTCCTTGAGGGCAGCGAGTTCCCCGGAGGCGACAATTGCTGTGGCATGGCTGCAGCACTCGACCTCGCACTCATAGGCTCGCTGGAAGGAGGTGCCGATGGTGATGACCCCATGGGGCCCGACATCTTGAGCTTGAGGTATGTGTAGCTGGGGATGGCCATGAACTTCCCGTAGCATGGTCATCCTAGGATCGCGTGGAAGGTTCTAGGGAACCCAACCACCTCGAAGGTGAGGGTTTCAGTCTTGTAATTGAACTAGTCCCCAAAGGTAATGGGAAGATCAATCTGCCCGAGTGGCATGGCTTGGTTCCCGAGCACGACACCGTGGAAAGGCACTCAGATTGGGCGGAGGTGCGTCTAGTTGACGCCCATCACATCGAGCGTCTTTGCATACATGATGTTGAGGCCGCTACCTCCATCCATCATTACTTTGGTGAGGCGCTTTGGGCCGACAATTAGGTCGACCACAAGCGGATATCTTCCTAGGTGTGGGACGACATCCGGATGGTCGGTTTGATCGAAGGTTATGGCAGACTCTGACCACCGAAGGAAGGGAGGTGTGGCCAGCTAGATCGTGTAGACTTGGCGGCGTGTGATCTTCTGACGGCGTTTGGAGTCGTAGGCCACCGATCCTCCGAAGATCATAAGTAGTCATCCGGTGTAGGAAAGCCATCATCTTTCTCCTCGATGTCATCCATAGTGGGGGTAGGTTCCTTCCCCTGCTCTCCTTTGTTGAACCTTCTGGACAAGAACTTCTGTATGAGGCTGCAGTCCTTGAGCAGATGCTTTATGGGAAAGGTGTGGTTTGGGCATGGCCGCTCGAGCATTTTTTTGAAGGGGTTTAGAGCGCCCTCCATGAGCTTTTGACCACCCTTGTGGTCAGCAGTAGCTATGAGGGAGTCCTCACACCATTGCTTCTTATTCTTTCTTTTGGCGGAATGATTGGAGGTGCCTTCGTCGGCACCCTCGTCCCACCTTGCCTTGCCCTCGAGGTGATCGAAGATCGCTCTGATTGCCTCCTCTCCTGAGGCGTGGCTGGTGGTGATGTCTAGGAGTTCCTTGGTGGTTCATGGGCCCTTGCATCCTAGCTTATGAACCAAGGACTCGCATGTCGTCCTGAACAGGAAGGCTCCTATTACGTCGGTGCCGGCGATGTTAGCGAGCTCGTTGCACTACCGGGAGAAGCACTGGATGCACCCGTGGAGGGTCTCACCAGCCTTTTGATGGTAGTTCTTATGGTCCCATGGGTTCCCAAGGCATTTGTATATGCCCTAGAAGTTTCCCACAAAGATCTCCTTTAGATCCGCCGAACTCTAGATTGCGTTGGACAGCAAGTGTTCCAACCACGCCTAAGCCGAATCGACCAAGAACAGTGGAAGGTTGTGGATAATGAAGTCATCATTATCCGCACCACCGGCTTGACAGGCAAGCCAATAGTCTTCAAGCCAAAGTCCAGGGTTTGTCTCCCCAGAGTATTTAGGGATATTGGTAGGTGGTCGATACCTTGGTAGTAATGCAGCATTGAGGATGTGCCGATCGAAGGCCTGAGGCCCTGGTAGGCCAGGGCTTAGGCTTCGGTCTTCACCGCTATCATAGCATCCACTGCGTCGAGGATGATAGCCATGGTGGGCTCCTTCCCTTGGGTCACAGTAGGTGCATCTACACACGTCGATGGTGCTGTGTGCATCGTGGTTGTGGCCGAGACGTTGATGTACTGGGATCGTAGCGCACTGCCCGGTGCCTTGTGGTGCTTGGTGGACTGATGTGTCCCTGGCAGGATGCATCGAGGGCGTACGCTGGCTGGTCATGGGCTCACATCGCTGATACAACGAGCTTTCCGCCTGTAGCGCTGCCACACGCTAAAGCGGGATGCAAATTTTGCGGTGGGCCCAATGATCCTCGAGTGTTACGACCTTTGGAAGGCCATGGAGCAGAGCCATCACGGCGGCAATGTTCTAGCTCACCCGAGCGAAGTGAGGAAGGGTTTCATCATCTGTGATGATCCTTTGGATCACGTTGCGGGCCACGATGCGTGTGCGCCCATCGTCTCTGTGGCATTCAATCTCTCAATCGACCTCCGCGTACTCCTGAACAAGCTGTTGTCTGGCTTCGTTTATCTCCTGCTTTTGGGCTCTTAGCTACTCCACCACTACATGAGGTGGGGCCACTGTCCTCCCTTTGGATCCATCACCAAGGTTGCCTACTGGGGTAGCGTCATCCGCGGAGACGATCTCGAAGTGTCCATCGGGGGCACCCACCATGAAACATTCCCGAGAGGGGTGATGGCTCCCCCTACTGGAGTTAGAGCCAGAGTCCGACCCTAGTCCCTCCGCGAGGAGGCCATGGAGGGATTCTATGATGCTTTTGATCATCCCCACGAACTCGTTGTTCACAGGGGATGGGATCGTATGCTGTGCCACAAGGTGGCTAACGGTCGTCGTGGTGTTACAGAGACCGAACGGAAGCGCTATTGGGGCACTCCATGCAGAGTGTTTTGGAAAGGGGGTGAGGTGGCGTGGGTCCTCCCTAGACAGCTAGGGTCTAGGGGAGACATCAGGTTGGCACTCAAGCCTCCCGTAGTTGAAGCTAATGGAGGCGAGAGACTGGATGGCAGCGTGGGCCAACGCCAACTCTCCACCTACCGTGATGATGAAGTCTAGGTCACCGAAACACACGTGTGTGCCCAGGACCCTGCTGATTGCGTGGCTAGCCATCCGAGGCTTGATTTGGAACGCGCAAAGGCCCCTACCTGGCACGCCAACTGTGGGTATTTCGAACAAATACTGGGAAGTAAATTTATAATTGTTGCGCATTAGGCCCGGATGGTGCACTAAAGGACACAAGGTTTATACTGGTTCGGGCTGAATGTCCCTATGTCCAGTCTGCTATTGCTCATGTTATTAGTACCAATAAAGGTTCATAGTAGGGGATACAAATGGTCGAGAGAGGGATAGGTCCTAAGTCTCTGATAGAGTGATCCAAAGGACACCAAGAGCTCAGTTGCTGCTTAGCTGTGTGTTGTGTTGAATTGATCCATCAAAAGTTGGTCCCTTTAGTGAGGTGCCATGCCCTCCCTTTTATAGACCAAGGGGGGAGTAGGGGTTACAGATGGGAAAAAGAAGAAAAAACCAAAGGCAAAGAAAGTAATTCGAGGGTGTCAGGTCTTCCTTTTCTCTTGAGCCTGCCCTGCTGACATGGCCGACCATGCTAGGGATAGCATGCTCCACCGATCCTAATAGGGCCAGGCTCTGACTTTGTTTCAGTGAGTGGTCATGTCCCATCCTTCCCTAGTGAATGGTGCGGTGTGTTAGGGCGCCGAGCCATGACTCTGCAGGGAGTAGACGGGGAAATGACTATACGCCTATCACTGTACATGATGTGAGTTCTTCCTTGGATTGTAGCGGTTGTCGTATGCTTGTGTTAGTATCCACGCCTGAGGGCTGATGGCGGCACCTACAACACTATGGGACAAAAGTTGGCACCTACAACACTATTCGAGCACTGTAAGGTTGGAAAGGGCTTAAAGCACCCATCCCATCATATCTCGATGGTGCCTTTCTACAGGTGTGCAGGGCATGGTCCTCGGTATGGTGATTGACTCGAACGTCCTGTCGTACCCAATGCATGTTAGCATGAAGGAGATGGGTGTAGTCATCGGGTGAGACAGAGCTAGCCCTCAGTCGTTGGGTGAGGCAGAGCCCACCCTCAGACATCAGGCAGGGTGGAACCAGCCCTCGGACGTCGGGCAAGGCGGAGCTGGCCCTCAGTCATTGGGCGAGGCGGAGCCTACCCTCAGCCATCGAGCAAGGCGAAGCCCACCCTTAGATGTCGGGCGAGGTAGAGCCAGCCCTCGGGGGTCAGATGAGGTAGAACCAATCTTCCATCATTCAGGCAAGAAGCGTAGCCTGTGCTTAGCTGTTGGGCGACGTGGAGCCCACCCTCAGATGTCATGCGAGGCGGAGCCAGCCCTCGGGGGTCGGGCGAGGCAGAACCAATCTTCCATCGTTCGGGCAATAAGCATAGTAGCATTCTTGTCTGACCAAAAGCATCAACGTTCGATGGATATTAGTTCCCCCTTATTGGGTACCCCGGTATCAGGTCCCCGACAAAAACCGTTGGGAATTAATCCAAACTCCTTTATGCATTTTTGTAGTACTCACTTAGCTCTACAAATTTGATTAAGGAAGTTTTAAAAAATTTACCACAGATTAGGAGTTATAGAGTCATGAAGTCATGCCGTCAATCGAGTTCAATGGCATCTGAATAGGCACCGCACGCGCATCGTGGCCAACCGGCGTAGGCGCGCGCGCCGCGTGGTGGCTGTATGCTGACGCTGGCCCCACCAGTCAGGCCAAAGCGGGCAACAAAGCCACGTGACATCATTGCCCTTCCTTGCTCGCCTGCATTCACACTCTTCTACCTCACTTCGCCTCTCTCTCGCCACACCAGAGCAAAGCAATCGCGCACCGCATCATCGCCGCCGAGCTTCGGCGAGCTCGTGCGCCACCGTCATAGCACCATTCCTTGATAGCTCGCGCACACCGCTCGGCCATTTCCCCCTCCACCTCACGGACAACCCATCGCCTTAGCCCGAGCCAAGGTAAACACCTAAGGGCAAGTCTACCATCGCTGCATCCTTGCTGAAGCGCCGCCGAGCTTGCCCTCGCTGTGGCCATGCTCCACCAAGCCATCTCGCTCACGCGTTTCACTTGTTAGGGATAGTCTAGGGTTAGGGTTAGGTCACGTCACTGGCCGTTGAGCCAACGCTGGCACACCAGTGCTAGAATGCCACTATGCACCACCAAGCTCGCGCCACAATGCATGCGGTCAAGCTTTGCCGCCGCTCCACCCTAACCTAATCCACACCATAGAGCTTCGCTAGGGTTTGTAGATGTCATAGCCACGCTCGCCTGGCCATGCCATCACCGGGGATGGCCAGAGCACCACCGTGCACCGCTGCCGAGCCACCATGCTCGCTGGTGAGCTAGCTCTAGTTATCCTCCAAGCAAACCTAGGGTACCTGTAGATGCAAAATAGGATGGGGAACACGTTGGTGCCGACCTCATTGCCGGTGACCTCGCTGTCGATGAGTTCTCACTGGTTAAAGCTGTCCCCTGCCTCTGTCTCTCTATCCTGTGGGGTCAGTTGACCAGTAGGGCCTAGTCATCAACGCCTTTGTGGTGTATACGCTGGGTGCACCTAGCATTTAGGGCTAAGTTGTTTTTGAATTATTTTCATAGATTTGAATACAAACTTCAAAAATTCATATCAGGAGCTTGGAGTGTTCAAATGAGGTGAACCAAATTTTGTTAGATTCATCATGAAGTATACTATTTGATAAAAATATGAAATCTACTGCTTAGGGTATCTTTCTGGTAGAATTAAATTGAGCAAGATAGGTGCTTCTAAATGTGTTTATATCTTGTAAATTGCATAACTTGAGCTAGAAAGGTGATAAAATTGTGATTCCAATTTTGATGGTCTTGTGTTGACATGATCTAGCTAGGAAAAATATTAAACCAATAGTAAGTATAATTGAAATATGGTCTTCCTATTTAATCTTAATTAATTGCTAGTTTCTAGTGAAATTAATTAGGGTAAGAATGTTGTCGGGGACCAATACTAGGGTACCTGAAGAGGAGGAGCTAATGGCCATCAATGTTGATTCGTCCGCATGATCAAGAGCGTGACTACATCGCTTGCTGGGTCTCGTCTCGTCCGGCCACTAAGGTGGTGGGCCCTGCCTTGTCTGACCTCTAAGGGTTGGCTCCACCTCGGTGGGCGCTGCTATCGTGGGCCCTGTCTCACCTGACCCTTGAGGGTTGGCTCTGCCTTGGTTGACTCCTAAGGGATGGCTCTATCTCGCCCGACCCCCGAGGGCTGGCTCTACCTTGCCCACCTTTTGAGGGCTGCCTCTGCCTTGTCCAACATCTAAGGGCTGGCTCTGCCTCTCCCGATAGCTGAGGGCTGGCTTCACCTCGCCCAACATCTGAGGGCTAGCTCCACCTCATTCGATGTCTACACATGACTCCTTTATAACGACGCACGTAGATAAGGTAGGGCACTCAAGTCAACCATAATACCGAGGACCGTACCCTGCATGCCTGTAAGAAAGTACCGTCAGGCCATGCCAGAAGGGTGCTTTGTAACCTTCTAGGCATGTTAGAGCCCAAACAATGTTGTAGGCGCTGACATTTGCCTTACAGTGTTGTGGGCTCCGTCATTTGCCATAGGGCATGGATCCCTACAGAAGCTCACAACAATCACTATGGTCTAGAAGGAGACTCGCATCATCCACAGTAACAGACGTGTGGTCACTGTGCTGCCTGCTCCCTATATGGCTATTGAATCAGCACCCTAGTCCGCCATGCCATCCACCGGGGCGAGATAGAATGTGACAACTCACTAACAATGCTAGGACATGGCATCATTAGTGAACAGACACCCAACATGGCCCTATTAGGGTCAGTGGACATGCACCCGGTGTGGAGCTATCCTTGTTACCACCTGCCATGTTAGCAGGGCCCGCATAGAGGAAAAGGTGGACCTAGCGTCCTTGAAGGACTTCCTTTGCCTCTGGTTTTCCTCTTTTCTCCCATCTATAATCCTTGCTCTCTCTTGGCCTATAAAAGGGAAAGTCAGGCACCCCACTAAGGGGATCAATTCACCACATCACAGCAGAACCACTAGCATTGAACCTCGAACACATAGCTGAGCTAGCTCTCAGCATCTATTCAATCTTTCCACCAGAGACTTGGGACATGTCCCTCTCTCGCCCGTTTGTAACCCCTATAATGAACTTTTCAGTGCTAATAACATGAGCAGCAGTCACAAACTAGATGTAGGGACATTCTGCCCGAACTAGTATAAACCTTGTATCTTTTTAGCATACCATCTGGGCTAGACACGCAATAACACAAATTGACTCGTTGGTGTTTACTCGAAACATCGACAGTTAGCACGCCAGGTAGGGGAATTTGTGTGTCCTGACATTAACATTAGGCCATGGATGGCTAGTCACAGCATCAGCTGGATCCTGGGTGCACACGTGCGCTTTGGGGACCTAGACTTTATTGTCATGGCGGAGGGAGAGCTGGCGTGGATGCCTGTTATCGTTCAACCCTTCCACTCCACCGGCCATGACATGATCACCGAGATGCTCGAGGAGCTACGGCTGCATGCACCGAAGGCCCATGCCCTTGGAAGCGGCCAGCTCCTCGACTTTGACTATGGAAGGTTGGAACATCAGCTTGGCATCTTCCTGGGACCCCAACCATCTTGGGAGAACCTACGCCACCTTACCTTCTCGTTCATCAATGTCATGGCATAGTTTACCAGGAGAGAACCGTTCTCCCCAGAATACCTCATCAGGAGCACTCCGACAGTGCTCCTGTTTGGTCTCTGCAATGCCATAGAGACTGTTGGCTACCTTGTGGCATAGCTGAAAGGCCCTAATATGGCTAGAGCAGGGTGAATAGCCTATTTAAAAATCTATAGATCAACTAGAGCAATTTGATTAGTATAACAAATAGCGAAGTGCAAACTTGCTCTAGCTCTATAAGGGTTGCAAGCCACCTATCCAACAATTCTAGTTGCTATGATCTCTAGACACATAATTTGCTATGTCACTACTCACTAAGAACTCTCACACTTACTACACTAAAGAGCTCCACTAGATGAACTTAAAACAACAAAGCAAGCTCTCAATTCTAATTAAACTAAAGAGCTTGCTACAACTAGTTTGTAAGAATATAAATAAGTGAGTAGAGTGATTATACCGCCGTATAGAGGAGTGAACCAATCACAAGATGAAAACTAAATCAATCACCAGGAGAATACCAAACGGCAATAGACAACCAATTTTTCTCTCGAGGTTCACATGCTTGCCAGCACGCTAGTCCCCGTTGTGTCGACCAACACTTGGTGGTTCGGCGGCTAAGAGGTGTAGCACTAACCTCATCCACATAATTGGACACCACAAGAACCTACTCACAAGTGAGGTAAATCAATGACATGAGCAATCCACTAGAGTTACCTTTCGGCGCTCCATCGGGGAAGGCACAAGACCCCTCACAATCACCATGATCAGAGCCAGAGACAATCACCAGCCTCCGCTCAACGATCCTCGCTACTCCAAGTTGTCTAGGTGGCGGCAACCACCAAGAGAAACAAGTGAATCCCGTAGCAAAACACGAATATCAAGTGCCTCTAGACACAATCACTCAAGCAATGCACTTGGATTCTCTCCCAATCTCATAATGATGATGGATCAATGATGGAGATGAGTGGGATGGCTTTGGCTAAGCTCACAAGGTTGCTATGTCAAAGCAAATGGCTAAGAGAGTGAGCTTGAGCCGGCCATGGGGCTTAAATAGAAGCCCCCACAAAATAGAGCCATTGGGCTACTCACTGCACTGAACACAGGGCGACCGGACATTCCGGTCATATCGATTGGACACAGGACCCTAGCGTCCGGTCATGCGATGCATGCCATGTGCTCCTTCTCTTTAAATACTGAGCACCCAATTCCAACAGTTAAGTGATGACCGGATGCGCTATTGCGAAGTGATCGAACGCTAGACCTCAGCGTCCGATCGTTTCTAGTAAGCATATAGAAGCGAGAAATCACGATCGGACATGTCCGGTCATGCTTGACTGGACACACCCAGCGTCCGATCACTCAATGTCATCATACGTTAGACTAACCGGACTCAGGCCCAGAGCATCTAGTTAGTTTTACGCCAGCGTCCAATCATGAGACTGAAACAGCATGCCCTCTGCTGCCACTGACCAGACACGCTGGTCCAACCGAGACCAGAGTCTAGTCACTTATAGTGACCTCTGTCTTTTCTATATAGGGCGCCAGTGAAGTTTCAAACCCTTGCTCAAATGTGCCAACCACCAAGTGTATCACCTTGTGCACATGTGTGTTAGCATATTTTCACAAACATTTTCAAGGGTGTTAGCACTCCACTAGATCCTAAGTGCATATGCAATGAATTAGAGCATCTAGTGGCACTTTGATAACCGCATTTCGATACGAGTTTCACCCCTCTTAATAGTACAGCTATCGAACCCAAATGTGATCACACTCACTAAGTGTCTTGATCACCAAAACAAAATGGCTCCTACCATTTATACCTTTGCCTTGAGCCTTTTGTTTTTCTCTTTCTTCTTTTCAAGTCCAAGCACTTGATCATTACCATCGTATCACCATCATCATGTCATGGTCTTCATTTGCTCCACCACTTGGACTAGTGCTACCTATCACATAATCAATTTTGATAAACTAGGTCAACACTTAGGGTTTCATCAATTCACCAAAACCGAACTAGAGCTTTCAATCCCCCCTTTTTGGTAATTGATGACAACCCTTTCATAAAGATATAAATTGAAATTCAATTGAATCCATGTTGCTTGTCCAAACATATTTACCATGTGTAAAAGAATATGGACAAGTTTCATAAATCCCATATGGTAGCGATTGCTCCCCCTACTTATGTGCTAAGAGTTTGGATTAAACCTTGCACATATGCTTAGATAGGAAATATAGGAGACAATGTCTACCAAATGATGCTAAGGTATAAGAGATGGACCTTTAAAGCATGATACCAATCGAAGTGCACCAATATACCATCCTTAGCACCATTGGTAACTAGATATACATAAAAACTAGAATACCCTATAAGATCAACATTATAAGCAAGGGTCTAGTTTTCATAGAATGAACATAAGTCTAGTTACTTTAGCCTATGCATGCTAGTTTCTCATTTCATCATTCAAGCTTATAACTAGCATACACCACACAAGCATGGATATTGAAATTTAAAACTTGTGCCATGCAAGCAAATATATGAAATGCACATTCAAATACAGCATAAAAGTTTATGAGCTTGTCCCCCTACTTGTGTGCATTTTTTATTGATCCCCTTATAATGCCATTTTTGTTTGCTCCTCCTATCTTAATATCTTTGTGAATTTCTCTCCCCCTTTGTCAACAATTAGCACAAAACATGAGCTCAAATTATAGATAGGTTGGAGTGAAACCATGTGAAATGAGGATCATTTTCCCAATTTGGTTCAATCTAGATCACTTGCAAAAGATATTTAACTCAGTTTGATCCAAGGACAAGCTTCTTCACACCTCTAAATAAGGGTTATCTTGTACCATGTTGAGTTAAACACTTACCCCCAATAAGCTTATTTTCTAGATCAAACACTAGGTTTACAAGCCCACAAATATGTCATATGCTACCATTAGATCATTTCAAACATACAAGCAATAGTGGTACCATACAAGCATCAAATTCATTTGATTTTCATGAATGAGCCTAGGATATGATAGGAATGACTAGATGCACTAAACAAGTCCTCTGCAATGGATGGATGACATGTCAATCAACTTTACCTTGCTTTGCTCGAAGAAGAGGCATGTCATATAATGGGGGTGCATCAACACATATTGGAGAAGTAAAGTATGTTCAATTCATTCCTTAGCTTGCAAAACCTCTTCTCATCAAGTGGTTTGGTGAAGATATCGACAAGTTGATCTTCGGTGCCCACACTCTCAATGCAAATGTCCCCTTTTTGTTGGTGATCTCTTATAAAATGATGGCGAACATCAATGTGCTTTGTTCTTGAATGTTGAACTGGGTTGTTGGTGAGCTTTATGGCACTCTCATTATCACATAGCAATGGCACTTTCTTGAACTTGATTCCAAAGTCATTCAAAGTAGCCTTCATCCAAAGTAATTCAGCACAACAACTACCGGCCAAAATATACTCCGCTTCATCGGTTGAAAATGCTACATTATTTTGCTTCTTTGATGATCAAGACACAAGTGATCTTCCCAATAGTTGACATGTGCCCGATGTGCTCTTTCTCTCAACTTTGCATCCCACATAATTGGAGTCCGAATATCTAATCAACTCAAATCTTGCTCCTTTGGGATACCATAATCCAACATTTTATGTATGCTTCAAGTACTTCAATATTCTCTTTGTTGCCTTCAAATGACTTTTTCTTGGTGAGGCTTGAAATCTAGCATACATACATACACTAAACATCACATCTGGCCTTGATGTAGTCACATAGAGTATGCTTCCAATCATAGACCAATACATCTTTTGATCCACCATGTTGCCACTAGCATCACTATCCAAGTTTCCACTTGTCCCCATTGGTGTACTAATAGCTTTAGCATCATCCATTCCAAACTTCTTGAGCATGTCCTTGATATACTTGCCTTGACTCACAAATGTGCCTTTCTTCATTTGCTTGATTTGAAGATCAAGGAAGTAACTAAGCTCTCCAATCATGGACATCTTAAACTCACTTGCCATCATCTTGCTAAACTCTTCACAAAAATCTTGATTTGTTGACTCAAATATGATATCATCAACATAGATTTGCATTACAAACAAGTCATTTCCAAGCTTCTTGGTGAAGAGAGTGGTGCCAACCTTTCCTATCTTGAATCCCTTAGAGAGTAGGAAATCCCTTAATCTCTCATACCATGCTCTAGGTGCTTGTTTCAATCCATACAAAGCCTTTCTCAACTTATAAACATGGTTGGGTTTCTTTTCATCTTCAAAACCAGGAGGTTGCTCCACATATACAAGCTCATTGATGTAATGATTGAGAAATACACTCTTCACATCCATTTGGTACAACTTGATGTTTGTGTGCACAAGCATAGGCTAACAAGATCCTAATTGCTTCCAATCTTGCAATCGGGACATATGTTTCTTCAAAGTCAAGACCTTCAACTTGAGTGTAACCTTGAGCCACTAATCTTGCTTTGTTCCTTATTACTATCCCATCTTGATCTTGCTTGTTCTGAAAGACCCACTTGGTTACAATCACATTATGATACTTAGGCCTTTCAACTAACTCCCATACTTGGTTTCTTGTGATATTGTTTAGCTCTTCATGCATAGCATTGTCCCAATCAACATCCGTCAAAGCTTCATCTATCTTCTTAGGTTCAATGGATGACACAAATGAGAAGTGCTCACAAAATGAAGCCAATCTTGATCTAGTTTGCACACCTCTTGCAACATTGGTTGATTGAGGCACTTGCACTTGATTTATTGCATTTGATTAATCACTTGGTTGAGATGATGAACTAGTCACTTGTTGTAGATCTTGCACTTTGTCATCACTAGTACTTGCTTGAATTTGATCATGAGAACCACTAGCTTGCATATTTGAGTTAGAGAGCACTTGATTCTTGTCATATTCAACATCAATCACCTCTCTAGACCTTATATCACCAATGTCCATGTTCTTCATTGCATTGACCAATTGAGTGCCTCTTACATCATCTAGATTCTCATCTCCCTCTTAGGAACTATTTGTTTCATCAAACTCCATATCATGAACCCCCCTCAAGAGTACCGCTAGCCAAATTCCAAACTCTAAAAGTCTTGCTAGTAGTGGAGTAACCAAGCAAGAAACCTTCATCACATTTCTTTTCAAACTTGCTCAATTTAGTGCCTTTCTTCAATATGTAGCATTTATAACCAAAAACCCAAAAGTATGCTATATTAGGCTTTCTTCCATTCAATAGCTCATAAGGTGTCTTCTCCATTATGGAGTGACAATAGAGTCGATTGTTATAATAGCAAGCCGTGTTGATTACTTCGGCCCAAAATGAATGACTCACATTGTACTCACTCAACATTGATCTTGCCATATCAATTAAAGTTCTATTCTTTCTTTTAACTAGGCCATTTGATTATAGAGTATACTTGGCCGAGAATTGATGTCTAATTCCAAATTCATCACACAACTCATCAATTCTAGTGTTCTTGAACTCACTTCCATTGTCACTTCTCACCTTCTTGATAGTTGTTTCAAACTCGTTGTGAATGCCCTTGACAAATGATTTGAATGTTGTAAACATACCACTCTTGTCAACAAGAAAGAACACCCATGTGTATCTAGTGAAATCATCCACAATCATAAATCCATATTTGTTTCCTCCAATGCTAGTGTATGTGGTTGGTCCAAACAAGTCCATGTGCATCAACTCAAATGCCTTAGATGTGCTTATCATGCTCTTCTTAGGATGTGTGTTACCAACTTGCTTTCTGGCTTGACATGCACTACATAGATTATCCTTTTCAAATGTGACATCTTTCAAGCCTCTAACTAAATCATGCTTGATCAACTTATTCAATTGTTTCATTCCAACATGACCAAGCCTTCTATGCCATAACCAACCTATGCTAGACTTAGTGATTAAACATGTTGACAATTGAGCTTCTCTAGCATTGAAATCAACCAAGTATAGATTCTTATATCTAAATCCTTTGAATACCAAGTTAGAGCCATCTACACTTATGATCTCTACATCATCCACACCAAATATGCACTTGAAACCAAGATCACACAATTGAGCTACCGATAATAGATTAAAGTTCAAGCTGTCTACTAGTAGCACATTGAAAATACTTAAGTCATTGGATATTACAATCTTACCAAGACCTTTGACCTTGCCTTTTCCATTATCATCAAATGTGATACTATCAATCCCATTGCTCTTATTTTCATTGATTGAATTGAACATCCCTGGATCATCGGTCATGTGTTGTGTGCACCCACTATCAAGCACCCAATACCCTCCTCTGGCCTTATAATTTACCTACAAAAGAAGATCAATTCCTTTTAGGTACCCAAACTTGCTTAGGTCCTTGAAGGTTAGTTACCAAGGTCTTTGATACCCAAATGGCCTTCTTCTTTGGGCCACAATTGGTGTACCAATGAACTTAGCCTTCATGCCATTGACACCCTTAACAAGCATATAACAAGAATCAAATTTAAGTGAGGATACATTAGGTAGCTTGTTCTTGTTAATCTTGCAATGTTGCTCTACATGCCCAACTTGCTTGCATCTATTGCAAAACCAACCATTGCCCTTTACAAAGCTAGCTTTGGGAGTGACAAAGGCCGCCTTGCCTTTCTTGGGGTATAGCCTAATCTCTCTTTGTTGAGAGAAAACCTTTAGCTATCCAAGCACTTTAGCAAGCGAGCATCTCCACTATAGGCATTGCCTAAGGCACGACTGAGCTCATTCACCTCCTTCTTGAGGGTCTCATTTTCCACCATTAGTGAGGCATCACAAGTGAGACCATCACTCAAAGGTGAGGTAGAAGTAGTAGTCCTACAAGAAATGTTAGTGGGAGCAACTACAATGGGCTTATAAAAAGATTCATCAATAAGATCACATGTTAGTCCCACATCACAAGACATGATCACTTGCTCCTTCTTGGCTTCCTCCTTCTTGACTTGCTCAATGAGAGAGGAGTGAGCTTTTTCAAGCTTAGAGTGAGCTTTGCCAAGCTTCTCATGGGCTTCCATTAGCCTCTCATGAGTGGCATTTAGCTCATCAAAGGATTGCTCAAGAATTTTGACTTTCTTGCATAATTCTTTGCACTCCTTTTTCTTCATCTCAACGCAAGTGTGCACTTGCTTACACATGTCCAAGAGCTCCTCCTTGGTGTACTCCTCCTCATCATCATCATCATTACTCCTACAATCATCACTTTCACATTCATCATCATCACTCACATCATATTTTACCTTGGTAGGCTTTGCCATGAGGCATGTCGATGAAGTGTCAAAGATAAAGGGCTTGTTGTTGATGGCGATGCTTGCTAGTGCTTTCTTGATAGATTTCTTGTCATCATCACTAGAGCTATCACTATCTGAAGAGCCATCACTATCCCATATGACCACATAGCCTCCACCTTTCTTCTTCTTTTAGAAGGTCATTCTCTTCTCCTTCTTTTCTTTCTTGTCCTTCTTGTGCTTCTTCTTTTTATCCTCATTATTGTCACTATTGTAGGGATAATTTACTACAACATGATTGGGGCTCTTGCAATTATAGCATCTTCTCACATATTCTTTGCTTTTGGTGTGATCTCTTCTCTTTCTTGCACCATAGCCCTTCTTCTTCATGAATTTTCCCATCTTGCGTACAAAGAGGGCCATAGCTTCATCATCAATATCACTAAGATCATCATCATCACTTGATTTTTTCTTGGACTTTCCCTTGTTCTTGGATGATGATGAGCTAGCCTTGAATGCTATACTCTTCTTCTTCTTGTCTTCTTCTTCCTTCTTGTCATCCTTATCATCCCCCTCCCTTTCCATATGGTATGTCTCTTGTGTCATGACATCACCTAGTACTTGGTTAGGGGTAATTTTCTTCAATCCTCCTCTTATGATAAGCAATCTCAACATCACAAATCTTGGAGGTAGGCACATTAAGAACCGATAAGAGACATCATCATCCTTGATCTTCTCTATCAAACCTTTTAAGTCATTGACAATTACTTGCAATCGATGGAACATCTCTAGAATGCTCTCATCATCCTTCTTGAAGCTTGTCAACTTATCCTTGAGGATGTACAACTTGGCACTCTTCACCGTCGGTGTGCCCTCATATGTTTCCTCATATCTCCTCCACACCTCATTAGCTCTTTCACAATCCTTGATTTGCTCAAACTCCTTAGAATCAATGGCATTATATATGGTGTTGAGAGCCATTGTATTGCATTGCTTGTTGGTCTTGTCTTGGTTGGTGGGATTGTCGGGATCAATGATAGCATAGTCATTCTCGGTCACATCCCATACTTGATCATTGATTGAACTAAGATACATCTTTATCTTTCTCTTCCAATAATCATAGCATGTGCCATTAAAGAACGGTGGTTTGCCCCCCACATGGTTGAACACAACTTAAGCCATAATTTGACACCGAGGTTGTTAAGCCTTCAATTAAACGATGACCATGGCTCTGATGCCACTTGAAAGGTCCTAATATGGCTAGAGAGGGGGGTGAATAGCCTATTTAAAAATCTACAAATCAACTAGAGCAATTTGATTAGTATAACAAATAGCGAAGTGCAAACTTGCTCTAGCTCTATAAGGGTTGCAAGCCACCTATCCAACAATTCTAGTTGCTATGATCTCTAGACACACAATTTGCTATGTCACTACTCACTAAGAGCTCTCACACTTGCTACACTAAAGAGCTCCACTAGATGAACTTAAAACAACAAAGCAAGCTCTCAATTCTAATTACACTAAAGAGCTTGCTACAACTAGTTTGCAAGAATATAAATAAGTGAGTAGGGTGATTATACCGCCATGTAGAGGGGTGAATCAACCATAAGATGAATACTAAATCAATCACCGGGAGAATACCAAAGGGCAAGAGACAACTAATTTTTCTCTCGAGGTTCACGTGCTTACCAGAGACAATCACCAACCTCCTCGCTGCTCCAAGCCATCTAGGTGGCAGCAACCACCAAGAGAAACAAGTGAATCCCATAGCAAAACACAAATACCAAGTGCCTCTAGAAGCAATGCACTTGGATTCTCTCCCAATCTCACAATGATGATGGATCAATGATAGAGATGAGTGGGAGGCCTTTGGCTAAGCTCACAAGGTTGCTATGTCAATGCAAATGGCCAAGAAAGTGAGCTTGATCCAGCCATGAGCATAAATAGAAGCCCCTACAAAATAGAGCCATTGGGTTACTCACTGCACTGAACACGGGATGACCGGACGCTCCGGTCATATCGACCGAATACAGGACCCCAGCATCCGATCGTGCGATGCACGCCATGTGCCCCTTCTCTTTAAATACTGAGCGCCCAATCCCAATGGTTAAGTGATGACTGGATGCGCTGCTATGAAGTGACCGGATGCTAGACCTCAGTGTCTGGTCGTTTCCAGTAAGCATCTAGAAGCGAGAAATCATGATCGGACGTGTCCGGTCATGCTCGACTGGACACACCCAGCGTCCGGTCACTCAACGTCATCATACCTCAGACTGATCAGACTCAGGCCCTGAGCGTCTAGTCAGTTTTCATGCCAGCGTCTGGTCATAAGACCGAAACAGCGCGCCCTCTGCTGCCACTGACCGGACATGCCGGTCCAACCAAGACCAGCGTCCAGTCACTTACAGTGACCTCTGTCTTTTCTATATAGGGCACCGGTGGCACCATCAGACTGTCCGCACTCTACGGGCGAACACTCCATCGGTGAAGTTTCTAACCCTTGCTCAAATGTGCCAACCACCAAATGTATCACCTTGTGCATATGTGTGTTAGCATATTTTCACAAACATTTTCAAGGGTGTTAGCACTCCACTAGATCCTAAGTGCATATGCAATGAATTAGAGCATCTAGTGGCACTTTGATAACCACATTTCGATACGAGTTGCACCCCTCTTAATAGTATGACTATTGAACCAAAATGTGATCACACTCACTAAGTGTCAAAATGGCTCCTACCATTTATACATTTGCCTTGAGCCTTTTTTTCTCTTACTTCTTTTCAAGTCCAAGCACTTGATCATTACCATGGCATCACCATCATCATGTCATGATCTTCATTTGCTCCACCACTTGGACTAGTGCTACCTATCTCATAATCACTTTTGATAAACTAGGTTAGCACTTAGGGTTTTATCAATTCACCAAAACCAAACTAGAGCTTTTAACAGTGCATGATCCCATCCCCCACAAACAACCAGTTCATGGGGGTGATCGAACACATCATGGAGTCTTTCCATGACCTCCTCATAGAGGAGTCGGAGTCACCCTCCAGCTTTGACTCTAGCAGGGGAAGCCATCACCCCTCTCATGAATGCATCATGACAGGTACCCCTAAGGGACACGTCATAGGCATCCACGAGGAGGAGGCCACCCTAGCAAACGACCTCGACAATGAGGCCGAGGGGGAGACAATGGTCCCACCTTGCATGTGGGTGGAGCAGCTAAAAGCCCGACACCGAGAAATTAAGGAAGCATGACTCTAGCTCGAGCAGGAATGCAAAGAGCTTGATCGGGAGATCGAGCGCCATGGAGATGGTGGGCACGCACACGCCATGGCCCATGACGTAAACTGGAGGATCATCGTTGATGAAGAAGCCCTCCCTCGCTTCACCCGGGCGAGCCAGAACATTATTGCTATGGTGGCCTTGCTCCATGGTCTTCTAGAGGCCATGACACCCGAGGATCATCGGGCCCACCATGAGATTTGCACGATGCTCGACTGTGTGGTGATGCAGCAGGCTAAGAGCTTGTTGTCTCGGTGATGTGAGCTCAACACCAGGCAGCGCATGCCCTCGGAGCGCCCCGGCTGGGATGCGTCGGTCCACCAGAAGCCACAAGGAATTAGGCAGCACACCACGGTTCTGGTACGTCAGCGTCTCAACCACAACCGTGATGCACGCAACACCCTCAACACCCGCAGGCATACCTACGATGACTTGAGAGAAGGAGCTAGCCATGGCTATCACCCACGTCTTGGCGGATGCTACGATGGTGGCGAGGACCAAAGCCCAAGCCCTAGCCTACTGGGGCCTCAGTCCTTCGACCGACACATCCTCAACGTGGCCTTCCCGCCAAGGTACCGACCACCAACCAACATCCCAAAGTACTCTGGGGAAATAAACCCTGGACTATGGATCGAGGATTATTAGCTTGCCTACCAAGCCAGTGGTGTGCATAATGATGATTTCTTTATCCGCAACCTTCCATTATTCTTGGCCGATTCGGCACGAACATGGTTGGAACACCTTCTGTCCAACAAAATCTAGAGTTGGGTGGACCTAAAGGAGATCTTTGTGGGAAACTTCTAGGGCACATACAAGCACCCTAGAAACCCATGGGACCTCAAGAAGTACCGACAGAAGGCCAGAGAAACCCTTCATGGGTACATCCGGCGCTTCTCTCGGTAATGCAATGAGGTACCTAACATCGCCGATGCTGATGTTATAGGAGCTTTCCTATCTGGGACCACATGTGTGTCCCTGGTTCACAAACTAGGATGCAAGGGCCCACGAACCACCAAGAAACTCCTCGACATCACCACCAGCCATGCCTTAGGCAAAGAAGCGGTCGAAGCGATCTTCGACCATCTCAAAGGCAAGGCAGGGTGGGACAAGGACGCCGACGAAGGCACCTCCAATCATCCCGCCAAGAAGAAGAAAAAGCAACGATGCAAGGGCTCGGTCGTGGTCGCCACTGACCGCAGGGGTGGTCAGAACCCCATGGAGGGCACTCCAAACCACTTTGAAAAACTATTCGAGGGGTCATGCCTTCCCCGTCAAGCATCTATACAAGGACTATGGCCTCATGAAGTGGTTCTTGTTCGAAGGCTCCAACAAAGCAGAGCATGGGAAGGACCCCGACCCTGCCATAGACGATGCTAAGGAGAAGGACGGTGGCTTTCCAATGCTAGATGGCTGCCTCATGATCTTTGCAGGGTCAGTGGCCTATGACTCCAAGCACCGCCAGAAGGTCACGTGCCCTACCGAACCCTACCGAACCCCACGGGGCTCAGGGGCTTGGGCCGCCTGACCCTAAATTGGGAGACAAGGGTTCGAAGGCTGACCCATGGAGGGCCTAAGGCCGCCTCACGTCGAACAAGAGCCAGGGGAGAAAATGCATATGAGCCCCTACGGCCTCATCTCGACCTTCTTGTTCGATCCTAGCCTCTAGCTGAGCCCATAGAATTCCCATTGAGGGGCATCTATTGGAAGGTGGGTTAAGGAGCAACGAAATGCCACACGAGGGCTTTGCCGACCCCATCATAAATGATGGAACCAGATTCTGCTCGAACATACCTGTTAGTGAGCTCATCGGACGCGTCACTAGAGCCATCGAGGCAAGGGACGATTAGCTCAACCCCTCCGGTTGCGAAAACCATAGACGGGGCGACAATCACGAAGACAAGCCGACCCTCGACTAAACCCTTACTATGCATGGGGGCTCGAGGAAGGTTGGACTCACAGGGAGACCGAATGCATGATCATAGAACAATAGCTCAGATACTAGGGAGGGGGGTACGCGTGATTGCAAGAGATGCTTTCTCCTACTAACATCGCTATCCTCTCCTCGATCTTTAGTGACATCCGACCCCAACAACGGCAAGGGGTCGGATCTCACTCGGGGGCTGATAAAGGTATAAATACACCTTTTCTGAAACAGTCACCGTGTTAGACCTCTTCCTCACGTTAAGCCTAGCGGCAAGGTTTGCAGAAATGAACAACTAAACATCCCTGGTCAGACTGCAAAAAGCCTACGCCTCGGTGACTACGGTGTCTTTGCTCACCAGCATGATCAAAGTTCTGCTCTTACACCTTAGGCCCCATGATCTTAATGAACAGAAGGGTCAAAATACGCGAGCTCTTTTTTCACATACAAAAAGGGAGGAAAACAAGTTCAATCAAGCAAAACGAAATGACAAAATTATTATTATGATACATAAGGGTCATCACTTGTCCTTTGATTACAATAAATGATCATCTGACCTATTTGACTAACCACCCCCTCTGGGGGAGAACTATGCCTTCAATTCTGTTTACCAGGTCCTACGAGAGAGGAGCCACCACCATCTCTATCTCATCTAGCTCATGGGCTTCGTAGCTAGGAGCAAAGCTAAGGCTCATCGTCTCCAAGTCAATGCTGTCCACGTAATGAGAGCGGGCAATTGCAAAGGATTGGTTGATCATGGCACGAAGGGCGTTCCTTTCAAGTTGGCGCACCCATGCCGTGATCTTGACGGCATGGGCCACGAGCGAACTGGTCCCCTCTGACCGCACCACCTCTAGGTTGTCGTAGACCACTCTGAGGGCGACGCTTAGGATATCAAGCTCGTCGCTCTCCGCCTGAAGGTTCCTCCTCGCCTCGGCGAGCTCCATGGCCAGGGCAGCAGAGATGCCCTTGGCCTATAGCCTCTAGGTTGTAGCAGTTCTGAGCTCAGCTTGGAGGAAGCCAATCCTCTGCTACGCATCATCGTGCTCTTAGACGGCCTGGTTGCGCTCCTTGCGGGTCGCGCCACGCTCTGAGCGGAGCCTCCTCATGGTTTGGAGCAGCTCGTCTCACTCCTTGCACAGTCGGGCGACCGTCTCGGTATCCTAACTTGCCCTCCACTCTAGGGCTACGAGCTTCTCCTCAGCTGCTAGCTTTAGCTCCCGCTCCTTCTCAGCCTTGGCCAGAAGGTTGAGGATCCATTGGTAGGTCTCAGCGTCCCTCTAGAGTAGGTCATCCTGCTCCCTCCTAACTCTGATGGCCTTCTCCTCATCTTACCGCACCCTCGCTGACAGGGCCTTGAACACCCTCTTGGTCTCCTCCTCATATCGACAGGCCTTGGTCTCCCGCAGTCAGAGACTATCCGCCTCCTCGGCAAGGGGAGTCAGCTCAGCCACCCTCTGTTGGGCGGCAATGAGTTGGGTGGTCACATCCCCGTGCAGCCATGCCACTTCGCTGAGGTGGTCCTAGTTCTCCTTCTGCTCACGAAGGAACTGATATTTCTCCCGGCTGCGAGTGATAAGGGACTAAAAAGATAAATGTCAGAACATAAAAATACATGAAGAAAGAAGAAGGCGAGAGGCAAGGTCAAGTGAATACCCGGCCAGTGGGAACAACAACTTCGCGTAGGGCGCCCCTGGCATTCTCCAAGGCATTTAGCATGGCCACAATCCCCTCGTTGAGACTCTCCCGCTCCATGCTCTCAGTGGCATCATCGAGGGTGAAGAGTGTCGATGTCGGGTCTTACGGATTCATCCACCAGAGTAGGGGCTCGTCCCATGCGGGTGAATGGCTGCCCCTCGATGTCACGGCTAGGGATGATTCCCCGCCGGTCTTCTCTGCCACTGCCATGATGTTCAAGGACCCCTTGGCCGTGTCCCCCTCCGTCCGACCCATGTCGGGCGCCGTCACTTGGACCGTCGATGGCACAGATCGCGCTGCTGCCTTGGGCACCGTTGCGGCTCCATTCGACTATGTCTCGCCTGTCCTAGCCACTGCCACCTCTGCCTACATCAGCGGGGCCCCAACCGACGGCGTCACGTCCGCTGCGGTCGGCACCAAAAGCGTGGTCGGTAGCTCCGTTCGCCCCGTCGTTGATAGCGGTATCACCTCCGTCGTCGGCTGCTCAATGACCTCTAAGGGCGTCCCTTGAGACCTAGTGCCCGCCTGTCCCGCTAAGGGCATGGGTGCCACCATGAGCGACACCTCACCGGTCGGCGACACAGTCGCACCGGCGCCGCTCCCGCCTGAAATGGGTGTGACGTCAGTCAATGGCTGCCGCCTCACTTGAAGGGCGATGCTCTTTTTTGGCGCTAGCGCCAAAAGATTATGCCACCTCAAGACGTTGCGAGAAAGAAAGGCGTGAGTCACAGTGAAAACAGAGAAAAACAGGAGAATTGGTGACTTACATCGGCGCTGTTGGGCAGCGGATACATTTGGAGGGCGAACCCCTAGACCCCTGCTCCGCCTCGTTAGGGCGGGGCCATTTTGAGCCCACCCCCTGCTTCCAGGCAGAGGGGCTCGCTTCCCTTGCATCTAGGGGCGCGACAGTGGAGCCACCCTCCTCCATTGGCACCTTGGGCGCAGCGGTAGATCCACCCGCCTCGGCTGGCTCTTGGAGCGTGGCGACGGAGCCACCCACTTCCGCTGGTGCCTCAGGCGCAGTGGAAGATCCACCTGCCCCTGCTGGCTCTTGGGGCAGGCCGATGGTCTGGCCCGTGTCCACCGGCCTCACGGACGCGCATTCCCCTCCATGAAACGGGAAGGGTCCCGACCCCTGCAAGGATGAGCGAGTACCTATCAGCATATCCTCGCTCTCCAGGTCATCACGCTCGGTGTCGTTGACTACCTCATCGTCATCTTCCTCCTCCTCCTCGTCACTGTCAGTGTCCTCCCCTTGCCCCACGCCAGCAGTTTCCGCTGTCGCTTCTTCCTCTCATCCTCCTTCGCCTTCCTCTGCCACTCGGCCTCGGCGCGGTTCACCACCCTCACGGACGGATCCATCGGCAATGGAGCCGGGTGATCCCTGAGGATGAGGTCCTTCGGCTGGTCCCTCAATCTCAATGTCAGTTTCAAGAGGTCGGGAGTTAAATGGAAGAGAAGGCATGTGTCAGTTCAGAAAGTGACCAACAAGTGAATATTTGTAGTTTTCTCGTACGTTGTGATTGGAGGTGGCCTAGCACTCAATGACACAGGGTTTATACTGGTTCAGGCAATGTGTCATACGTCCAGTTTGACTCGGTCGGTGACTTTATTCCTAAGCCCAGATGCTCGAAGTTTACAGTGACCTATTATTTAGGTACCTAGGTCTACCTATGAATTTTGTATTTAACTGCTTGGGCTGAGTCTTTATTGGAAGGTCAGTCCATGAGGGATCCCGGGTGTATGAATCCGACACCGAATGACAACGACCGAACATTGGACAGTGATTCAGACTTGGGAGTGACCGATCGACTGAATCGGCGTGGCAGAACCGGAACACCACAGAAAATATAATAATATTATAATGGGCTAGACGTACCAAACACGGGGAGATATCATCATTTCACCATACGCATATTTGAAGTTTAATTATGTTCACGGCCATTGCGTCAAGATGCTCGTCCTTTCGCTGCCGCTCAATTACATGAACCGATCGCAGAGATGCCGATAAGGAATAGGAGGCCGCAGCACCTTGTTCACATCACACACGCCCCATTGACCCATTGGCCAGTGCAAACAACGCCTGCGCTCCTCATGTTACCCGCAGACGCGCCGAGACGCTGACGCCGCCGCAACTCGACGCCAATAATTTGATGCGCAGCCTGAGGCGCCCGGGTACTGTACGTTCACTGAGAGAAACGGTGGTAGCTGCTTAGAATGGCCCTGAATCATTGATGCCGCCTGGTGCGCTGTTTCTGTTTGCACGCGCGCGCATGCTCACGTGGAAAACGAAGGCGGAATGGGACGTCCTGCACTCCTGCTGCGCCCTTGCTCCTTTGCTGCAGAGCAGCAAGCGCGGCAGCGAGATGAATGCGCACGATGGAGTGGGCGCCTGGGTGCCCTTGCTGTTTCTTGATGTGCTAATAACGTTGGTGCGGCTGAAATAATGGCTTAGAATGGCATGTGCTAATAACCGTCTCAATGTGTTACACACTTCACTGTTACTGATGTTGAAACATGTTTGCACAGTCTTAGAAAACAATTCGAGGCGCACTGTTTAGTGTTTACTGCTCGACGTACTATAAGGTGCAATGCATGTGAACTGCCTTTCTGTTGAAGTATACTGCTTCGTTGGTTGAAGTGATTTAAGACGTTGACAACAACGACAACAACAAGAACCAAGCGATGACCTCTCTTTTGTGTGTATTAGTCGTCCTATCTACTGTATATCTATTAATGAGGCTGTCTCCATTCCACTGCCACATTTTTCGCAAGCTGCGTGCTTTGACACATTCAGCGATTACCAACTTGCTTACGACTTAATTAGCAGACAGAATGCTTAAGTGCAGGAACGTCAAGCACACCATGCTAGTTTTGTCATTCATTCACATGCAAAAATGAATGAAGCCACGGTGCGCGCGCGCGCGGGTGGCGGCCGGTGCACGACTCGTGACCCGTGACAAGGTTCCCTCGTCAGGCCGCAAGACTTGTGCCATCCGACTGAAAAAAAAATTTGGGTGAGGATCGTGACGGCCGTATGTACCGGCGGCCTCAGCCTTTTCCTTTCCTCCACGCAGCACGTGCTCTGAAATCCAGCGCCCAGGGGCACACGTTGGCCACGTGCGCCGGCGATCCCACGGCTCCGGAGACAAGGAACGGAACGGAGGCAGCGCAAGAAACAGGGCCATACAAGGAACGGAACGGAGGCACCGCGAACGGACGCGTGTATATAACCCACCAGGAACGCGCAAGCTAGCCAGCCCCGTGCCCCGTGCGTGCGGCCTCTTGTCCCGTCCGTCCCCGATGGCCGCGCCGCGCGCAAGCGCAGTCGCCGGCGCCCTACTGCTCGCCCTCGTCGTCGCCGCCTCCGCGGGCGCGGGCGCGGACAGCGGCGACGTGCTGCTGCGCCGGGCGCAGCGCGAGGAGTTCGCAGCGTGGATGGCCGGCGTCAGGCGGGCCATCCACGAGCGGCCCGAGCTGGCGTTCCAGGAGCACGAGACGAGCGCGCTGGTCCGGAGGGAGCTCGACGCGATGGGCGTCGCGTACAGGCACCCGGTCGCCGGGACGGGCGTCGTCGCGGCCGTCGGCACCGGGGCCCCGCCGTTCGTCGCGCTGCGCGCCGACATGGACGCGCTCCCGCTGCAGGTACTAACGCTACGCGCTTGCTCCCCGGTGTTTATTTCGAGGTTGTTGGAAATTCGATTCGGGGATGGACGGACAGGGACAGTCGAGGTTCGGTTCATCCCATTCCCACAAATTGGCCTTTCCGCAGCAAATTGGACGTTTTGCGGTGCTAGTGCCATTGGAACCGCTGCAGACCTACTAGAAGGGCACTACAAATGGTTTCATCTCAACACAAAGAAAACGAAAAAGGGAGGAATGGCACTGGCGTTATGTAGAAATAAAACTTTTGCAGAAGTCATGCGTACAGGTCTAAGTGTTTTTTCGTCGTGTAAAGTGCAAAGTCAAGCAAGCTAACATCTTGAATCTTTGAATATACTACTACTAGACACTTTTGGGGAAGACAGGTACAATTGTACACCTGGACAACTCAGATTTTTTTTTTAATTTTAACACTTTTTGAAAACTAATTTTAAATTTAAATTGGTCGGGTTTTTTAAAAAAAAAACTAACACTTTTGACCGTGTCTATTTTCCTGGCGCGGCCAAACGCCTGTGCCGCACCATGCATGGTGGCGCGGCAGCTGGCTGACGTGGCGACGACCGGAATCGCGACCGTTGACGTGGCAGGGCCTGCCGCGCCACCTATCTTGGCGCGGCGGTACCTGGACGGTTTACCGCCTCCACCGTGCCTCATGCTTGGAACTGCGCCACTCGCCGCGGCCACGCGCCCATCCACCTATTGCGGCCACTACCGAGACCTGTACCGCGTTTCAGATGTATGTTTTATGTGTTTTTCCTTTCAACGGCCGTCCATATTAACCACCGTAATGACTGGTCTTCAGTTCCCCCTTACACGCCTCTCACATTAATTATAGGTGAATCAATCGATCACAAGCACTCGTGGACTCGTGTTGTTGCTCCTAAACAACTCATAGGATATATATACGTATGCACTCATCGTGGAAGTTCATCAGATGCTTTCGACTTCTGGCCTCCTCCTCCCTACCTATTTTTTCAGCTCTATAGAATAGATAGAAATGCAACTATAAAGCTACGATCCTGGATTCCTGGTGGATGATCTTCAGGTTGTGGGGATATATAATTTGTTTCTCAATTGTTATTCGGTGCTCATCTGTTGTGTAGTATCTTGGGACGCCATGAAAGCTAATCATGACGGCAGTGCTGCCACGACGCATAGAAATGAATATGAAGCAAATAAATAAAGTCTGTGCGCAAGTTCATAAGCTGCCACGTAACATTTTCATTGTTTGACATAAGTTTGACATAACATAACCAAATAACCCCGCAAGTTTCGGACGCCAATATTCGTTTGACCTAACAAACTAAGATCCAGGAGTGTAAGGATCCCTCGGACGCCTTTGTCTCTTCGGATTTATTGGCAACATATTGGGAGTGTAGCCAACGTCGGTATGGTCGTGTCGATGGTGCGTATGGCTCGTACCCTGCAAGTATATGATACGCATGATTACTTATAATTCTTTATGATCGTTAGTTCATGGAGCATACGTATTTAAAGAAACTACCTTTATTAGTACCTGTGAGGCTCCTTAGGTATCAAGCGGGGCACCACCTAGCTGACACATGCCGATCTCGTCCTGCGGCCAATCGTCACACTGGTCGTGCTGTCTGTGGAAGCCCGGGGGTCGTCATCGTCGTCCTCGTCGTCCTCGGTTGCAGGGTCCTTTCCAGCGCTATGATGTGGTGGTGTACGCACCGTGAAAGTGGCACCTATCATCGGCTGAGAAGAGCCGGCTGGTGTCCTCAAAGAGGCTAAAGACATGCCACCCGACCGCACCGGGAGTGGTGGTTCCTCATAAGGAGTGTCCATGTAGCTCAACTTCTGAACTAGATTCATGTAGCTCTTCTTCACCTTCTGTATAAATAGACGTTAAAGTTAGTGCATTTTCCAAACGCATATACACTAAAGAAACATTTTCGGAATGGACAAGTTTATGTTTACCTCCACAAAAGCCGCGAGAACGCCTGACCCCTGCCCTCTAGACTCGTAAAGTCGAAACACTGCTTCATTGGACATCCTTGACAATTGTGTCGCTTGGGTACAGAAACGTGGTTGGACAGTTTTAGTACATATACTTAATACCAAAAGGATAACAAATTATACCATTCAAGTATCTTACCACATATCTTTGAAGCGGGGCTCTCTGTAGCTGTGTGTCCTCCTTAGTGGTAATGTCGTACATATCTTCGATGACATCTTCCTCCGAGTCCTCGTCAATTGCCTTCTCTATGTACGGGGGCTTGATATGTATCCTCGTAGACCTGTGAAGCCACCGCAGGTACTCGTCGAAGGTGTGCCGGTCGTGTGGAGGACCCGTATGGATCGGCTGTCGTACCCTGTTCTGCCACAAATGGATGTGCGCGCTGTGTGTCACGCGCCAATCTTTGGTCTTGTACCTCTTCCTGCGGTCATACCTACAACAAAACGATGTTAGTTGTACCATACACACCTCTAAATTATAGCTTTGTTATTAATCAATAACACACTAAAAGGTTAAGATGGCAGACTAGAGGGGGTGAATAGTCTTTTCTAAAATTAATTACGTCGGCTAACCGAAACATGTGAGGAATTAAGACTATCGGTCTAGCCAAGACTATACCCCTCTATCTATGTTCTCTAGCACCTTCCAAAGATACTAATTAAGCAACAAAGATGCCGGACTAGCTAGAGCTCACCTAACTAATTCTAGAAGCAAGGCCACACAAACTATGCCACTAGTACTTTAAGCAATAGGGGAGCTCCTACACATGCTAGTAAGCAAAAGCACAAAGCCACCTAATGCTCAATAACAAGGCAACCAATGCCAAATTAGAGAGCGCAATTACTTAGCTATACAAACTAAGCAATGTGACTAACAAGATCACACAAACCAAATTAGCCACGTAAAGGAGCTACTTCTATGCTACACAAGCAAGAAGGTAACTAGTAAGCTACACAAGCTAGTGATTCGTCCCTAGTGACAAGACTGAGAAATTTCGTAACTGAGTTAGGTTGTGATATAATGTAGATCGAACAAGACACAGGTACAATAGTAAAGAGAGCATAACCTGGTGCTGTGTCAGGACGTTGAGACCGTCCGTGTACTCCATGTACTTGCGCCTCGTATTCCCTCTAACTAACTCTGATTTCGTCCAAATAAACAGAGTTGTGCCTGTTCCATTTCTACATTGAACACGATAATGAATTAGCCATTAATAAACTCATCATATGTAACCATATCGAAGAATATAATGAACCGAAGTACTTACCGGTAAACTAGTACTAAGTGACCAGGGCCATCGTTCCCAACACCAAACCTGGAGTAGGTACGAGCAACCTCCAAGGTTCGCATATCCTGAGGTGCGATGGTAGGCAACGCATAGCTGTCGATACGTCCATGCCAGGACCGCGCTGCCCCAGCTGTACGCCGCTATGTTCTCCCACGGCTGGCGTAGTATATCAAGGAAGATCCAGCTAATGGTGTTGTCCGAGGTGTCTAGGAATAGGAAAGCACCAAGAAAGTGCTAGAGCCACACTCGAGCGAACCTGTCGATCTGAGCCTCCTCAGCCTGTGGGTCCAAGTAATCAAAGCGCTCCGCGATCCAGGACGACGAAACACCAGAAGTTTTCCTAAAATTTACCAAAGAACATGAGGCCCGATGGCTGCAGGAAAGCAATACAGGTATTAAATAGGCTTCAATTTCTCACTTATTTTTCTTGGAGCCTTGTCGTCCGGTAGAAGAAAGCCAGTAAACTGAGCCAACAGCTCCCTCCAGTGATCGTTGTCAACTATCCCTGTCACTGGAAGTCCCCCCAACCGAAGGCCAAAAATAGCCTTCACGTCCTGCATGGTCAAGATCATCTCGCCACAAGGTAGGTGGAACGTGTAGGTCTCAGGCCTCCACTTGTTATAAGAATAGAACGACGGTTAGTTGCCTCAAATTTGTTACAAGAAAGTTTACGTACAAAGAATACACTCGCACCTGTCTACAGCTGTAATAAGTAGTGCTGGATCAAGGGGCGAAAGACCACGGTTGACAACACGGACAAGCTCGAGGAAGACCGTATGTACAACGCATAATGCTCGTCCCACTGGTGCGCCCTGGTGTGCGTGTGGGGTCTCAAAGTAGGCAAGGCCACCTCTGTGTTGTTGTCACTCAAGATGTGTGCTCGGTGCTGGTCGTCGTACTCTACCTCAAGAATGGGGTACAACGGGTGTTGCATGAGAGGGGCCATCCTGTTACAAATTGATAAACAAAGCGTTAGAGTATTCAAATTAACAAAATTCAAATTAATATTATGTAGCATTGCAAAATTTGAACTACTTGTTATGCAATATGAAAGCATATGTATATATTCAAAGTAAAATTAACAGACATATCCCGCACTAGTAACATAAACAACTTTACTAGGAATATAAGCATTTGACGAAACTTCATGAAGTCATCAAAATTGACGTATCACGCACTAGTAAGTACTGACATTTGTAAACTAGTATCTATATACTCAAAATCCCTAACTAAATAACTAACTATAAACTAAATAATAAATACCTAATCAATCCCTAAACCCAAAATTCTAACCTCAAACCTAAAAACTACCTACGTAAATCACAAACAAAATCACTAACCTAACTATCCTAAATCACTAACTATCATAAATCAATAACAATCATAAAACCCTAACTATCCTATATTACTAATTATCCAAAATAACTAATTATCCTAAAACAATAATAATCAAAATAACATGAAATCGAGAGGGAGGTACCTTAGGAGCGGGCGGCCTTGACGCGTCGGTATTCGTGGCGCTGCCGGCGCGGGCGCTGCGCGGTGGGAATGGTCGGGCGGGGCCGGCGTGGGCGCGGGCAGGCGGGGGGGGGGGGGGGACGCGGCAGCGGCGGGCGTGTGGCTGGCGGCGGGCGGGCAGGCAGCGGTGCGTGCGGGCGGGGGGCTCGCTCGCGATATTTATTCGGCTTTGCCACGCCACGGATCAAGGCGCGGCAGTGCCGCGTCAAGATTGGTGGCCGACAGGCCCTGTCCCGTCAGCGGTCAGCGATTCCGGTCGCCGCCACGTCAGCCCTCTGCCGCGCCACCATGCATGGCGCGGCACAGGCATTTGGCCACGCCAGGACAATAGGCGCGTACAAAAGTGTTAGTTTTAAAAAAACCGCCCGTGTTAGATTTAAAATTAGTTTTCAAAAAATGTTAAAATTAAAAGAAAATTCACAACTCACAACCGGCAAATAGAGTTTATCTAAACAGGAAGCAGCAGGTCGTATCTAAACAGTGCAAAGTCAGCATGTTGACCCGAACTGCTCAGCTTGCTCCGATCGATCTTGCAGATAGTACTCACTAAACAAACTTAGCTTTCTATGGCCTCTAAATCAATCTACCTGTTTTCAATTTCTGTGGATCAGGAGGAAGTGGAGTGGGAGCACAGGAGCAAGGAGGCCGGGAAGATGCACGCCTGCGGCCACGACGCGCACACCGCAATGCTGCTCGGCGCCGCCAGGATCCTCCATGAGCGCCGCCACGACCTGCAGGTACGTTGGTCGCCACTTGAAGCTCTCGCTCGCCTTCTTCTTCCTCCCTTCACTGTCACACTGCCTCTCGCGCATCGTTCCAACGGCATCTTATAATATCTGTCCCTCCCGCATCTGGTCTGGTTGTCGTCGACGTCGAGTAACCTGCTCCCGTGTCACCCTGTAATAGTTCGCTGGATTTTCGGTCGCCTGATTGGAGTCCTTTAATTGTCACGTTGTGCGCTTGCATATTCGGCGTGTATGCAGGTTTCATCAGTTAGTGGTTAGCGCCAGTATGGTTTGTTGCAAAGTCATTTTCCTGTTGATGCTTGAGATCCTTGTGCTCCCCTTCAGGTCTAATTTGGAAACTCCAATCTCTCTGGGATCCCGGACTTTTCTCTTGGTGGATAATCCATGGGGATATCATCCTGATTATCATTTTAGTTCTTAGTGGGGGTTTTTCAATCCCTGGGTTTTGCTCCCCTGGCTTCCAAAAGATCCCTTAAAGCGATCGATATGAAACTGCCAATAAGTCCTCTCAACATCTTTCTTTGATCTGTCCTCTTTTATCCCTCTCTCTCTCTCTCTCTCTCTCTCTTAAAAAAAATAGCTACTCCGTAGTATAGAAGGTGATTTAACGCTTGGATTTGGTTTGTTTCCTCAGTGGCGGTGATTGTTTGGCCACGGCCTTTTAAATTTCCTGATGGTGACACAGACGAGGTAAAAGACCACTAGGGTTAAGAGTATTTTGGGCTGGAACCTGGAGGTCACCAAACTTGTCTTGTGTGTGCAAATAGGTCACCGTTCTTTGAAATTGGACTAACCAATCACTAAACTTTCTAAGTTTATCGTGGCTATGCCCGATCAAAAAACATGAGCTCACGACGGTGTGGCATTTCAATTTATGATGTATTTGATTTGAGGAATAGGTCAGTCCATCGTCTCCTCATTCCTAATTTCTGGTTCCGCCTGAATCTGTAACGTGTTCCAAGCGTGTCACTGTTAGCACCAAAGCTCTTTTTTTGAAAGAACATCACCAAAGCTCTCGTGTAGAGTTGAACTACATTTAGATGATGAGTTTGTAGAGGATAGCTTAATTAGTTTTCACATGATTGTGAGTCAGTATGTGAACGTAATGTTTAACCACCGTACCACTTGAATGGGTGTTCACGTTAGAGCTGTCGTTTGGACAAGTTTGTGATCTTTGCATTCAATTCAACTCATGCGTTCATATCTTGAGTGATCTACTTTGAAAGAGGTTAGTCCATTTGTTTAGTTCAGTGCCCTATTTATATGAATGCATGGTTCTATATAGACATTTTTAGCGCTTAGTGCAATACTTTTTTAGTGATGCTAATATTAACCGAGGCAAACACTCGTTCTTTACTCTAGATGACTATAATATGTACTGTGCTCTTTACATAATACTCTCTCCGTTCCAAATTATAAGTCACTTGACTTTTTTGTTAGATCAACCTTGTCATGTATCTAGATATAACGTATGTCTAGTCTAGACAGTGGCGGAGCCAGGATGAGCACCTCAGGGGGGGCTAATCAATAGAGATTTAGAACAAATGTCGAAGATTAACGATGAAATCACGTTTTTTCTACAATAATATCAAGGCAAAATCACTCTCATGGTGGGGGGGGGGGGGCTGCAGCCCCCCAGCCCCCCCTGATCCGCCAATGAGTCTAGATACATAGTTTGGAACAGAGGGAGTAAATGATATAATGAACTAGAACCAATTATTGAGTTGTTTATTGTTGAATTCTGATTGATTAAATGACTGGGAAGTAATGTACCTATAAACATGTTCTACTAAACCTTCCCATGTATTTGAACCATTTTCGTTTATAAAGTATCTTATTTCCGTACTTTTGTGCATAATTAATTAAGTGTTTTTACATTTTTATAAAAGCAATAAACAAATAGCTGCTATTATATCGTCTGTAGCTTCCAATGGTGCCACCGCTAAATAAAATTAGCCTATATTTAAAATCTTGCGTGCAAGACACTTAAAATTTGCCCGTAGTGGACTAAGCACACACGTGGCATAGTCTGACCTTTTCTGCTAAAACGTGCACATCAAATGGAATTTCTGCTCTCAACAAGAACTAAAAGATTCCCGGGGCGACACGCCAGACATCTTTTTCTACTGTGCCTCAGTCTCACGGGTACGATGTTTGTCGACGAAGACGTGTGGCAGTCTATGGATGAAACTACTGATTACTCTTGTAAAATATCCTCCCGTAATTAGAGATCTGCGTAACGTGAATCCATCGATGTAACTTTTTACGTTCTAACCGTGTACTCCCTCGGTCCTAGAATATGTGTCATATTCTTACTTCTCAAAAAATAAAAAACTTTTAACTTGAGAAGTTTAATATTATAATATATAATTAGTATTATTAGATAAATCATTGAATATATTTTTTTAATAAACTTATTTAGGGTATCAATGTTGCTAATATTTTTTAAAATAGAGTTAAATTTAAGAAAGTTTGACCACCACATATTTTATAGTGACATTTATTTTGGAACATAGGGAGTATATAATTTGATTAGTCATTAATTAAACTTATAAACTTTTGAATCCTAACATACCATATATTTTGAAATAGATGGAGTACTTAGGTCCCTTTTGGTAGGGCTTCAGCTCTTGTTTCTTGCGGCTCCTTGCAAGGAAGCCCTGCCAAACAAACATGTAAAAATTGGCTCCTTGCGAGGAGCCCAAAGTGGTTTCTTTTAGATCCTTCAAAAACCTAATAAAAACTATTACAAAATTACCAATAGTGTAGTTTTTTTCAAATATTTTTCAAAACGGCTATAACACCACCGGAGAAGTTGCTCCACATAAGGAGTCAGAACCTTCTTAGAAGGAGCCAGAGCCCTGCAAAATGATATAACGTTCTCCTAGAGTAGACACCCAGTTGATTTTGATTTGAGAGAATGGTCCCTTCTCATAGAAGGGTGCAAGTGTTAGTAGTTCTAGCTAGCATGAGGAGTCCTTTTCGCATGAAAACTAGTATTGTATAAGAGTATTAAACTAATAATGGATGGACGGAGAAACGGTATTAATAGAGAGCACGTGTTTGTGGATATGATTTGAAGTTCTTCTCATGTACCATTTTTATATCTAGGTCTCCTTTCACACCTAAATTTTAAGCAATTCGATATTGTAGTTGCGACCAATCCTCTCTTGGCCTTTATCGCTTCTCTACTTTCTCCAATTTATCCATTTATTCGTGTTACACCTAACCGTTGTCCACTACTCGCCGGTGCTAACAAGGCCGACCCTTAACCCTTTTTTAGCCTCGTCTCCTTTCTCCTGCATCCTTCCTTTTTCTTAACATCGGTGGGCACTCGCCCGGCCACTGGCCCTATATTGTGACTGCTCTATTGCTAACTCATTAGTTGTGGTTATCCCCGCCCCTCCACCTCTGAACCAATTGTCCAGTATCGCCTCGTCGTTTGCGACTGCACATACCTAATTGTCACCCTAGGGCTCTCTAGTTCAGGTAGAGACAAGTACACGTTCTCCTAAAACCCAAACCCTAAGACCCTCTTTGGAATATGGGACTTTTTCTTGTTTTTTGTGTTTCTTACGTCCTACTCCCTCCGTTCCAAATTATAATAAGTCGTTTTAAGTTTTCTGGTACATCAATTTGCTACGTATTTAGATATAATATATGTCTAGATACATAGCAAAACAGATGTACTAAAAAAATTAAAATGACTTATAATTTGGAACGGAGGGAGCATGTTCCAAAGTGATCTTAGAAGCTTGGAGGTGCTCGCCAAACTAGAGGAGAAGAGAGGGCAATCCCATAAAAATATGGATGTGAGGAAGGAGAATTTTACGTTGAGCGTGGAACAGTAAGTTAGTAACTGTCTATGTATATTCAGTTATCCAGATAAGTTTTCCTCTGCGATTCTAGCTGCTAGTCTTGTTTACTGGCAGCTCGACCCATAGATCGATTTGCTGATAACATGCAAAAGAAAATGGGACCATTACCAAATTTGTGGTGACGTTCTCGCGTTGTTCTGGCTAGTTTTGTAATTTCGTTGTTGCTGCGATTTCACGGTGTGCAAGGAGAGCGAGAAATTGATATAGCCAAAGGTTTGATTTTTCTTTTTTTTCCCAGGGCACAGTAGTCCTCCTTTTCCAGCCGGGCGAGGAGGTCGGCATGGGCGCCAAGAAGATGGTGGAGGCGGGCGCCGTGGAGAACGTGGAGGCCATATTCGGTTTCCACGTCAGCGTGATGCTCCCCACCGGCGTGGTGGGCTCCAGGGCCGGCCCGCTGCTGGCCGGGTGCGGGTTCTTCGAGGCCGTGATTACCGGGCTCGGCGGCCACGCCGCCGCCCCCCACAGCACCGTGGACCCCGTCGTGGCCGCCTCCAGCATCGTCCTCAGTCTGCAGAGCCTGGTCTCGCGGGAGGCCGACCCGCTGGACTCGCAGGTGGTGACGGTGACGAGGTTCCAGGGCGGCGGCGCGTTCAACGTGATCCCGGACTCCGTGACGATCGGTGGCACGTTCCGGTGCTTCTCCAGCCAGGGTTTCATGCGGCTGAAGCGGCGGATCGAGGATGTGATCGTGGCGCAGGCCGCGGTGCACCGGTGCGCGGCGTCCGTGGACTTCGGCGCCGGCGGGAGCCCGCTGCTTCCCCCGACGGTGAACGCCGCCTCACTGCACGCGCACTTCGAGGCCGTCGCCGCCGAGACGGTCGGCGCGGGCGCTGTCCGGGCCACCATGGAGCCGTGCATGGGGAGCGAGGACTTCGCGTCCTTCTCGGAGGCCGTCCCCGCCTCGCACTTCTACTTCGTCGGGATCGGGAACGAGGCGATCGGGGCCGTGCACACCGTGCATTCGCCGCACTTTTTCATCGACGACGACGCGCTTCCCTACGGCGCCGCGATGCACGCCAACCTCGCCATCGGGTACCTGCGGAACCACGCGGCGGCCAACGGGCCCGCTGGCCCCCACGACGAGCTTTAGATCTCCTGCAGCTGTAGCCTTTCGCGAGCGGCCACGGTGGCGGCGGGCGGCGGCTTCGCGCTCGTGGCGCGTGCCCAGGGAAGCTCGACGAGCTCAAGAAGGCCAAAGTTGCAGTTAGCGCCTGCGATCGTCGAGCAGTCACGTCGGGATCCGATCGATTTGTGGTTCAGGGGGGACTGTAAGAATGCAGTGGGACTGATCTTGCTGTCCAACGCGCGGGGCGTAAAGCTACAGCATGTTCGTTTGGCCGTGGCTCGTCGTAAACGATCGTAAATTTTTAGTTGAAACGATATTTTTCTCTCACACAAACCAGCCAGCAGTACTTCTTCACGAACCAGCAACGATACGAACCAGCCAACCGAACAGGCTTAGTCAATCTCACGATGTGATTCTTAGATTGGGAGCTGAGATGTTGCCTGTACAGTACAGGCACTCCTGTCCGAGCTCTGTTCCACGAATAGTTTGGGAAATGAAAGGTTGTCCACTCTCCAGTGGACTCCAATGCTTCACATCCTAAACCATACTTAGTACACAGTACTCCGAGCTGTTTTTGTTTGGCTAAAGCAATGGAAGTGTTCGATTGGCTTTACTAATCGTACCTTCTTTAGTACGTAATAGTTCAGAGATGGGTCCGGGACATCACATGGCCTTTCACCTTGCCAGTCCTCCTTGACTATCTGAGACTTTGGATTATCGTCCGTAATGTGCAGCTAACGGCGAATTCTCCAGACGTCCTACGTTGGAGATGGCCGGCGAGCATATCCTACTCTTCGTCTTCGGCCTACCATGCACTCTTCGTTGGTGCTTCCAGGCTGCTCGGGACAAAGGAGCTCTGGAAGGTTTTCGCTGCGGCAAAAGTCAAGCACTTCTTTTGGCTAGCACTACACAGGAAGTGCTTGCTGGACTCCAGCTCGTCGGCACCGTCATGGATTGTAGCAAACGCCAAACTGCATCCTATGCTCAACTGGCGTCGAAGAGATCGACCACATCCCTGTGCCTTCAGTCAGCAGGTTTGGCTCACGGTGTTGGGGGTGCTCGGACTTGATCAGGCGGTGATCACTGCACACTGCAGACGACTCCTTCTGGTCATGGTGGCTGCGCTCGCGCAAATTAGTAAGCAAGGATCTGAGACGTGGTTTCGACTCCCTTGTCTTCCTAGTCGTTGGCACCTTTGGAAAGAAAGAAACTCAAGGACTTTCAACAACACCAGCTGCAGCACGGGTGAGGTCCTCGGAGCAATCGTCGATGAAGCAAATCTCTGGATTATGGCGGGCATCTGCGCAGCCTATTGCCTTCGGCGCTAGCTAATCAGTCCCAAAATGTGTTACATGTAAATTAAACCTTCTCGTATTTGCAGGCCCTAGTCAGGGTTCTGCATTTCCTAAGTAATTCTAGGATTACTCAGGAACGTTGGAATCTTTGACACTCCACTTCTGCTTAATGAAACACGTGTCACAATATATGCCCGTGAAAAAAAAAAACATCACATGGCAACTTCAGAGAAAAGAAATCACCGGGCAGTAATAATACATAACGATTGCAAGGGACGTGAGTCTGATTGTGAAACAGGCGAAACTGCCCGCTATTAATTCCAAGGGGGCATAACAAATCAAATAATTACTGTAGCTAAGAAACTGGTGATGGTATAGAATATCTGAATCGGTAAAGAACTAAAGATACATCATACATGGGATGCACAAGAAAGCCAGCTAACATAGGAAGAAAAGAAACCTGCTAGTACATACAAGGCAGGAATGGGTCGGGGAGGTAATAAGTGACCATGCGACAACTCGCCGTGTCCTGGATGGAACTCAGTGGCGCAGGCTGCCGAAGAGGAGCGCCACGGCGGGGCAGAAGACGGCGGCGACGACCGAGGACGAGACGGCGGCGGCACCGGACGTGGGGCTCGGCGCGGGCTCGTCGGCGGCCATCGCAACCCCCGCGAGGGCGGCGAGCGCGGCGACGACGACGACGGCGCGCCAGGCCGTGAATGCCATTTCGTTACGGTAAAACGTTGCGGGCTTGTAGTACCGTGCACGGTAGAAAGCAAGATGCCGAGGCTTGGGGTGGTGTTGCAATTGTACTGGTGTGTGAGAGAGAGATGAACGGCGCCTGCTATTTATAGCTGACGAACTCCAAAGGCTGGCATTTGATTTGATGGCTGGAGCCTCCGCATTCACAGTCTGGCTGGCCTGGCTTGCTATGCCTGCCTCCTCCGAGACAGCTCACGATCGATGGCTGGCCTGGCTTGCTATGCCTGGCCTATAGGCTATAGCTGCATGTTCATGCTCCGTTGCTTCATTGAAAAGTCATTGTTCATTGATTTATTATTAAAAAAATATTATTTATTTGTTAAAATAGTTCTGACTTGTAAGATAAGCGAACATAACTCAGTGGTTCATCGATGACATGAAGGTTGTTTGTACGTGCAGTGCAGGTGCAAAGCACTGCGTGTGAGCGCCTCATCACTACAGTAGTTCTTTCTACAGTACTCTGCTACTGCATTTGATTTGATGCCGCCACAGTACAGTACAGAAATACAGAACGTCGCAGGCCGATGGGCAACTTAGAGATGCAGGTAGGCAGTTCCCTCCGTCTTATAAGCTCTGGCTTATCACCATAGTTTTTTTTTTCACACCAAGTCAAATTAGTCCAAACAAACCGGACGAGGAGCGATGAACTAGAGTACTCAGTAGTGATCGGGAGTACTTGTTAGTGTTTAAATTCAAGGAGCAAAGTTTAGTGATGTCACATTAGGATATCACGTAGAAGTGTTCGGATAGTAATAATAAAACAAATTATAAAAGTCCTTAGTAATTCGTGAGATAAATTTATTAAGCCTAATTAATCCATCATTATCACATGTTTACTGTATCACCGCATTATCAAATCATAGACTAATTAGACTTAAAAATTTCGTCTTACAAATTAGTCGCAATCTGTGCAATTAGTTATTTTTTAGTTTATATTTAATACTCTATGTATGTGTTAAACATCCAATATGATAGGAAGTAAACTTTAAGAGAGAAACTAAATAAGGCCTCGGTAAGATAACCTGAACGGTAATTTGCTTCTTCGACTCCTGTTAGTTTTGCAATGGTTGGTTTTGAGAATCTGAACTTTTGATGTGAGAAATCAGGGGAGACAGCGAAAAGGTGGTCGAGTGGGACCGCGCGCGCCACATGTGGGCTCGCCAAAGCGTTCCCCAATGAGTGCACCTCGCATCTCAGGGCGGGTGTCCTTGCACTCAGGTTCCGTATTGTTTTCCTTCTCATGATCATATCATCCCCATAGTCTGTGGCTGCAATCGTCGTATTTCACCTTGTTCGCTGGTTGGTTTCTGGATTGATTTGGGCTGACTGGTGCTGGTTTGTTGTGAGAGGAAAACACTGTTGGCTGATTGGTTTAGACTGACTGAAACCAACCAGCGAACATGCTATTTGTCCCTTGACTGAATGCCAACTTGCCTTTCAGAGAACACTCAGCGTGCCAATGGTACCGATGCAGATGATTTTGAGCTGAACTGGAAGCCAAATTAACACCGAGCGATCCTTGATGGCCAAAGTAGAATTTGCCTCCTGAATTAGTCTCCATTTCCTTTTCCTCAAGCTTTGGTTTCATCTCTAGTGCTAAGGGCTACTCAAGTTTGACACTACAGTCATCTACAGGTAACACAAAATCGGAAGTACGTACACTGACCTAGGAAGTAGGAACAACCAAACAAAGATTAGACATCTTCTGCGCCATAAGGTGCGTATCTAATCAAGCACAACTAGTGAATGACTTAACCACTCTATATAAGAATCTTGTACATCGCAGCACAGCTGCACAGGGGCTGATGGGAGCGGGATTCCCGATTTCCCGTCTGACTATCGATTTGGTCGAAGAGCGACGCACTGATCCGGCTTCGGATCACAAAGACCCAAACACTACAACCTTAGCACCACGTCTCCTCTGGTATCAACCGTGTCACAATCCGGTTGACCTTGCCAAGAAGGCTAATCCTTGCTGCGAATCGAAGAATACATGTAAGAACAAGATAAACGCAACTCAAGTATAGTGACAATTGTGGATGTATGATTAGCACTCGAATGTAGGGTTTCACAAACCGATAACGGCGACTATTCAAAGACAGATTAGACTAAAGCAAAACCTAAACCCTAACATAGGCGGCGGCTACAGAATATATAGCCTAAGGGGCGTGCAAGCACCCTTATTCACGTCCCTAAGGAGCCCCAGCATATTACAAGGCCCAAACGGCCTAAAAACGGCAATGCAACGCCCTGCCATATTCTGAACGTCAACTTCTTTCGATGATTCCCGTTGATTGGAAAAAAAATTTTGACGTGGGACCACATCTATTGGTTGCCTTATCAAATTATCTTTTCAACCATATGTGGATCGTCGAAAACGAAGACCGTATGCGAGCTGGACGACCGTTTTACGACACGCGGCTCCAGGAGCATAAGATGAACTTGAACTTGACTTGGATTAGGCCTTCAACTCATCGTGGACGCCCTTGCTTGCTTCCTAAGATGGTGGCCAAGGAGGAGGATATCCTTGGGCATCTCTTAGGTGTTCTCCATCTTCTTTGGGCATGCTCTAACTTGGGCCTAGGTCCCAAGTGTGAATAACAAGCCCGCGACGACGTCGTAGCACCCGACAGAAATAGCGGCAGAATGTCTTGATGATTTGAAGACCTTGCCGACGTGATATTGAGGCAGGACCAGATCTATTTGAAATCTTATCAAATAATCTTTCCATCAAGTGCTCATTGACCTCAATCGCACTCTGGATGGACGAGTTATGATCTTCACAATAAAGCACTATCGGGCTACCGACGAACCGAATGTTGGACTTTGATGAGCTTGCACTCCAAAATCGGTCTTGTTCATGACATATCCATACACTATCATCATCGCCATCATTCCTAAGCACATTTTAAATACTGATATTAGGTAGTAATAAATTCTTAGTTTTATCATTATACAAACATAGGAACGAGCTCACCTTGTCTTTAACTTTCATGGGCGTATCATAGGTGTCATGTCCTCATCAGAGGCCTAGTGAAGAAGATTTATAACACCCTTAGTATTACATTGTATAGTTTTTGCTAAAACTATGTCATAAACATCATGTTTATGTATTATTGCATGTGGTAAAATAAGAAATTAAATTTTGTTGCACTAATTCTCAAATTGAGCTCTAATTTATTCCTTGTCCAAGTATTCTCCCGTAGCCCAAATCACTTTCATTCATCCTGATCCAACTCCAGCTCTTATTATTCTTCTCCTCCTTAATTTCCAATGCACGCACTCGGCACTCGCAAGTCCGTGAAGCACGCTTTAGTACATTCTTTGGCAAGACGCAGTGCTTTTACTTTGTCGTGTCAAACAAGTCAAGTTGGCAGCACATGACCGACCGGCGGCAGCATCGCACACGCTACACATTAATCTCAATCACAAGCTCTGTCCGCTGCGCACATCGCTTGCTCGCTGCTCAGTTGCTTTGCAAACGCAGCTCAAACATCTTTCCACGCGTCAGCACCGCAGCAACGTAGGATTACTGTAGCACAAAGTAAGAACTGTTCACCCAAGAAAACACTGTTCACCGTAGAAAATACTGGCAAACATTGTTCATCCGCAGCAGCACGTCATGCACAAGCAGCGCTTTATTACCTTTAAACAAGCTAGTTAGCCACTAACCATACGACGTGTCACTGTCGTACCTTCGCTTCTCCTGCCTATAAAATGACACGCCGAGCTGTCCGGCTTCGCCGCTCACCTTCTTCCTCCCCAAATCAAGTTTCTCTGTCTTGCTCGAGAAAGCTGTGCTCTGTCAAACTTCCTTCCTGAGCTACAATCGACTGAGGTAGCTAGCCTGCAATAATTCCCTCGTTCTCCAATATTTCCTTGACCCGTGGTCTCCTCCTCCGTTAATTTCTTGACCTGCATAAATGAACCAGCACCCCCCCTTCATCACGTTAAGGACCAAAGACTCACAGTCATGTGCTGGTCAACAAGTCCAATAGCATGATTAGCCTCCTCCAATAATATCATTTCTTCACCTCTAAAGCTCATTTGAATTTATTTATTTATTGTAAAATAAATTTTGTTAGATTTTTAAATTCATGATCCATCTGTTAGTGTAATTAGTTCGTATAGTTCTGTGATACCTTTAGGGTTACTTTATTATTTTGAAATACGTATTATTATTATGGTTATTTAGAAAATGAATTTTTGTGATGCATTGGTAGAAGTGCTAGCCCTAAATTTTTTTTACAGTAGGTTCATTATATTATTATGTGCTCACTGTAATTTTTTTAGCCTTATAATATGTTGATAAATATGGTAGCTAGTGCACCTTCTAAATTGATATTAACAATAAGGATGTCTTTAGTTGCTAAAATAATACATGAAATGTTTCATACCTGTTTAGTGGGAATAATAGGTAACTTTGTGTATTAGTCATTAGAGTTAGCTTAGTAGCTTGGTAGATGTATTCTTATTTTAAAAGTTGCTGTTATCGTATTACTAAGCATTGCATTATTATTCATGCATGTAGATAACGAGTTGGTAGAGTTCGTGACTGCGGGTGAGCAGGAGTACGAGGAGATGATCGAGGAGTACGAGGAGGATGTTCTCGTGCAGGAGGGAGTCCCGGAGCCATCAGTTGCTGACTTTGCTGACACCCCACCCGCCTAAGGCAAATCCTGATGCATAACCCCTATTTTTTATCACTAAATATATATGATGTGCATTTAAGTTACAGACATTTTATGAAAACTACGTGCATAAATATATCCACCCATGAGTCCTACTAGTATAGGTCGAGGTAGCTACTATGCTCAGGATGTCGGTAGCGTGGGTAACCTGTCGTTACACACAAATAGGTGATAAATATGATCACTCATGATAAAATGGTGGAAAGGAAAATAGTGACTAGGCAGGGATATGTTGGGTTCTGGTGGGTGTAAAGGGTTGTGTCCTGCAACCAACAGGACATAGTTCGATTACACTTTTTCCTGTCTATGTCAATTAAGGACCGGTCGTTGTAATGGACTCGAGGCAAGTCACAGATCTATTGTTCCGAGCATATACTTGGGTATGGGCGTAGGGAAGACTTGTTGCTCTCTTGTCGTGGATCCGGCTCTTTTCGGACCGACTGATTGGAGACGGAGATGGTGGAGGTCCTTGCACCACACTGAGTCCGGGACTCAGGAGTGGGGGCTTGGAGTCCAAGTTTGGACGAGGACCTGGACACCTAGGACAGGAGGGTGAGGGGTTATTCCTGCTTGTGCCTGAGGTATAAGCGGGACATGTGTTTTCGGGGCACCTAGCTGAGCACATTGGTTCATGAATCGCCATCGAGTCGGTACGACTTGTCTTACCTCTAGCATCGTAGTAAGAACTGAAAGTTGAAAGAAGAATAATTGAAACTGATTGCTCAACTCTTGCTTGAAAGTAGAACATATGCTTATATAGACTGGATAGATAATAACTTAATACGACTGATAATCATAACATAAATAAGGACTCACTATTAATATTGTTTTCTACTAAAAAACCAGCAAACCATGAAGCTTATCATATTCCTTGGAGTCGGGAAATTATTCTCACTAGTCGGATAAGTCTTGCGAGTATATTGTGTACTCAGGGCTTATTTACCGCTATTGCAGGTGATGCATGAGAAGTACCTTTGTGTGGAGGATTCTTCTGGTGGGCTCAGACGGATCATCATTCTTATCGATAGATGTTTATTTTGAATTCCGTTGTTTATCATTCCGCACTCTGATATTTGGTAATGTAATAATATAATTTTTAAGAAACTCTGATGTATGAAATGGACCTGTATTGTAACTTGTTCTCATTATTGGATCCTTAGAAAAAAAAATATGGATCTTTCGGATTCTTCCTGGTGGTGTGCCCGATGGATACCGCCGCTGTAGCTTGCTTTCGGGGTGTTTAGTGTCTGGTGGAAGACCAGCGCCTCCGTAAGTGTGCTATTTCAGACGGTTCTGCCACAAGATTGTCCTAGCAAAGTGTGGAATCGGCCTCTTGACAGCGCAAATGGGATGGTGGTCATCGAGTGACTAATCATGGAGTAGTTAGACCATCGTCAGTTAATCAGTCCTTCGACTAGAAGTTGGTGCATTAGGTAGTAAGATAAGATGTGTCTCAAGCTCACACGTAACATAACTGTCATTGGAAAACATATTTACTTAAGTCACGGTTGGCCCTGTTCGTTTTGCTGAAATTTGGCTTATGCTGAAATGCTATGAGAGGAAAACAATGTTCGTTCGCTGAAAAGTACTACTGAAGTAGTGCAGCAGAACAGTATAGGCCAAGTTTGGCACTGAGGATGAGCCAATCCGTGACTAAGGTAGGAGTAAGGACAGAGGAATATGTGATTATGTTCTCGAATCTCGACTTGCCGGGCATATCACGACAATTGCGATCACAATCTACTATTAGTCTCAATCCTAAAATATATGCACCACAAGAAATCTAGGCTTCTATGATAATTTTATGACAACTGTGCTGGAGATGATAGACGTTTGTAACAGTCATGTTTTGGTCATAAATTTCAGCTCAAAGTCGTCACAACATGCTCCTGTGATACACTTATGATGATATTTTATGACATGCTTAACTATCATAGTCCCAAAAAGCTCTTCAAAGTTCTTATAATTTAAAATTTAAATTATTAAATTGATCAAACAAACTTGGATAGAAAGTTTACCAAAATCAAAGTTGTAGGTCTCGATGAGGTCTACAACTTTGTAGTTGATTTTTTTATTTAAAATCATTTACTATATCAAAATTTTGTTGAAGTTCTCATATTTTGAAATTCAAATTAGAATTGTACAAACGAACTCGGGTGAAGAAGAAATGATCAAAACTAAAATTGTAGATCTTGATAAGTTCCACAACCTTTTCATTTGAAATTGCTTACTATCCCAAAATTCTGTTTGAAGTCGTCATATTTTAAAATTCAAAATTTTAAATTGTTCAAACGAACTCGTATGGAGAAATGACAAAAAACAAATGTTCTAGATCGTGATGAGTTATTGAAATTTATAGTGGATAATTTTTTCATTTGAAATCATTTACTGTCCCAAAATTTTGTTTGAAGTTCTCATATTTTGAAATTCAAATTTCAAATTATTCAAACGAAATCAAATGGAGAAATGACCAAAATCAAAGTTGTAGATCTCGATAAGTTCTCGTATTACGACAATTGGGATCACAATCTACTATTACTGCCTCAGTCCTAAAATATATAAGAGTAATAAATGGTTCATGAATGAATATCGAAATCCACACGTGCTCAAGGATTTGGTTGCCGACTCTCTCTCTCTCACACACACACACACACACACACACAAACTTCTAATTTCTCACACTCTCAACCAAACTCACAAGATCTCACTTGAATTCTCATAAAGAGGGATTGGGGAGACCTAGAGAGACATCCTCTTCATATATGGCCATGGGAAGGCAACAACAGCCCCTCCAAATAAGGGGGAGGGGGTATAAATAACCCACACTCACAAACTAGCTGTTATGCCTGTCAAAAGTGGGAACTTTCGAGGTTGAACAGAACTAGCCGTTATATATTTTCTTGCGCAAGTCGGAACTTGTTATACTGTTCAAGTGTGAACTTCTTATACTGCTCAAGTGTGAGCATTTGGCTAATGTGACGTTAAGGGAGTGAGCGCTTGTGTTGGGTTGCCTTTTTCTATTGTCTGTATAGACCTGTACAATATCTCTTTGGATTTTCCTACTTCTTATAATATAACAGACAACTCTTCTACCGGTCCTTAAAAATACTTTCACATGGAATATTTAGGAGACGACGTAGTTAATAAAGTTCTCCATCAGACCATCATTCCGTCGCACCGCCGCATTCTCGACACGTCGACCGGTCGACGAGGAACTGAAATTTCCGATTGCTTATTATTGCGAATGAATTAGACTCACCATACGTTCAGATGCAAAACGTTTTGGAACCGATAAAGTACAGGTATATACGCCAATCATATGAATATGATGCACCCTAACCTAATACGCCACAGGTCCGCAGCCATCCGCTCGATCGGTATGACACGGTATCGTATTCACCAGTTCCAGGCTGGCTCGTTAGTTTATCATGTAACACGTACGATGATAACGTTCTCCTTCAGCTGTTACCTTCATCCGCACCATCAGAAGACGTCTAGTTTCAGGTCGTTTCGTGTGATTAACATGCATGTACGCTAAGCATCAATTATGCATTTATGCTGGACCAGATACTTCGGGGCATCCAATTCCCTCACCACTTGCATATAGTACTATTAATCTGCATTTCAGTTCTAGTCTCCTCGACCTGTAGTATATAAGTGCTGAACTGCTGGTAGATACAAGTGCACGACGTTGTGCCTACATCTCTGATCTCTCTCTGCACACTCGGCTCTGAAGAATCATTCTTTCACATCCTCCAGTTTCTGGTGACAAGAGATATCAATCATGGTAATGTGGCCTCTGTCCTTCATTCAGCACGAACTATTTTCTAAACAACATGTATGTTAACTTTTCCGTTTCCTCAGCAACAACCGGGCGGTCACCACCGAAGGATGGTCGCGTCGAGCAAGGTCATCAGGGTCGGGCCCTGGGGAGGCCGCGGCGGGAGCCCGTGGGACGACGGCCCGCACCGGGGTGTCCGGAGCATCACCGTCACGTACAGCCGCTCCCTGGAGTCGATAAGGGTGGAGTACGTCGACAGCAACGGCCGCCCAGTCCACGGCGAGAAGCACGGCGGCGGGACGGACCGCAGCCACTCCGTGAAGGTAGCTAGCAGGGGAACCGTACGAGCGATCGATCGAGCTGCTGCGGCCCGCCAGTCTTACTGCATCTACATAGCTACGTATATAGAACGACAGCGCGCGTGTCACCTTGGTAACTTTTGCAGTGGCGTGCAGATCGACGTGGACTTCCCGTACGAGTTTCTGACGGGCGTCAGCGGCTGCTACCGCGCGGCGCACGGTGGGTCGCCGCCGGTGGTGCGGTCGGTGACGTTCGCGACGAGCCGGGGCACGGTGCACGGCCCGTTCGGGGACGCGGACGCGGACGCGGACGGGGTGCCCTTCTCCGCTTCTCGTACCCAATGGAAGGGGGCGTGGTTGTCGGGTTCACGGGCCGGAGCGGCTGGCACCTCGACGCGCTGGGCCTCAACGTGGCGGCGCTGCGGCCCGAGACGCTCCGCGACGTGGTCCAGGAGCGCGGCCTCATGGCGTACCGGTCCTTCGTCTACGGGGATGCCGGGCCGGCGCGCCATCACAACAGCAGGAGGCCGTTCGAGTGGTGCTACAAATAACCGCATGCGGCTAAGAGTAGCTAGTCGATCTGGTTCGACTTCGACGGACGGCAGACTGAAGTGTTCGTTCTTCAATTTAGCCGGAGAGGGAGCGAGTCGCTTTCCTCACGGTGTTTGATCGCCGCCTATTAAAAAAGACAGTAACGAGTCATGTTGGTTGCTGAGAGTGCAGCCCAGTGAAGATAGAACTAAAGTTTTGCCGCACTGCATAGGGAACCGCTCAGTGCAGCCTCGACGCAGGCATATGACAGTAGTAGTCTCACCGAAAAGCAAAGCGCAACCAGCATCTTAGACTATTGTACACACAACGCAGGCAGCTGTTGCTTTTTGTTCAGTGTCCCTACCCTTCTTCTCTCTTCTCTCCGCGTGTCAGCTTTTACCTTCTTTGCTCTCTCACATAACTAGTAGCTACATGTTTTATGTCAGCCAAGCTATAACATCTTTTGCAAGGAGAATATGACACATGTGCAAGTTACTAGCAATGTGAGTTGGCTTCTTTTGTCAGGTGGGTAAGTTTGATGCTACAGTGCGTTGGGGGTGGGCTCACTGGTCCATGTAAAAGAGAAGCGAAATAGAGACAGGTGACGTCAAAAAAACGCTGGCTGCTTCGTCTCGATGTGATGATGGAGAAAGCAGCAGCCTGATAACGACGAGGAGAGACCAAATGAAACGGACGCCACGCAACCGGCAGGGCGACAGGCCAAACCAAAAGCGGCCATTGCACCCCACCGCCAGCCACACGCCCGCACGGGCGCCACGGCAGCCTCACCCCGTCCCCATGCCGACGAAAACCACCGACCGCCCCTTGCGAAAAACTCTTCCTGCTCTACAACTACAATCGACATGCACGTGCCCACACGTCATGGGCCTTCATGTCATTCTGTATATTTCCGTGTGCCACATGGTCCTAATTACCCACGGCTTTCAAATCACACGCCTCGTCCCCTCCGCCTCCTCTACATTTTTTTCTTTTTTGATTTGATTTGAAAAAAAAACTCATGCTCTACAAAATGGCACGCATGATTTCCACGAATACTTTTTCCCCACTGCGTTTCAAGTTACAGAATCTTTGACAATTTGTTATGAAGATCGAGTTTCCTCCCGAAGGTGGACAACAAAAACCAAGAAAAAGCTTCCGCTGCCTAGCGTGCCAAAGGGAATGCCCCCCTTCCCAGTATGGCATGGCATCAATTGGTTATCACATTGCGCATGCACATAACCCAAAATATTCTGGACCGACTGTCATCTGCGACAAAAGAGGCTAAGGCTTCATCATTAGTCTCGATGACATGTCAAATAGTCTCGTCACAACAATCGGAGAAAACCTGATCTATTATGCCTTCATCACCATCAACCAACACAGACATCAGAGTTCTTAATGTACCTTCCCTTGGTGTGGACCCAAGTCTGTTTCTGAGAAGGCCGCAGGCTTTACAAAAGATAGCCAAGGCTTAGTTGATGAGCTCGAGGGATTATTTGTGCCTGTTTCTTCTCATCCTGATTTTATGTTGGAAAAAAGCCCTTGAGCAGGAGAATGTAGCAGATGACTTGATAACAGTCTTTTAAAGCTCCTTCAAGGCCCAGTCAAGTTTTGGCTCCTTCAACATGATCTGGGTCTTCCACTAGGCCTCCCTCTCAATCAGGGGCGGACACAGCAGTGGGGCGGGGGGCTCAAGCCCCCCTACCCATTTCGCAGCAGTGGAACCTCTGTGGAGCCTCCATGAATTTTTAGGTAAAATTCTATAGTATAGGGGGGCTGAGACTTAAGATCGAACATCAGTGTTGTTCAGCTCCCCTGAAATATTTTATGGGTCCACCGCTGCTCTCAATATAGACAAGCGACTCGGAAGAATCCACCTGCTATGGTACATTCTCCCTGTGAGGCTACAACAAAATCTAGTTGTTCCACCGTGTCTTGCTGTGAAGATAGGCCAGAAGCTCAAATGACTCCAGCTACTGCGGTAGGTTATGCCAGTGATGGTGGCTATGCATTATCTACATCTGTCTAGAAAGTTGTTTGTCACTTTACAAGTTTTATCATTATCTGAATCATGCATTCTCAGTTTCATAGTTTCCTGTAAGTTGCATGGTGTTTCTAATCTGTTTGTTGGATTTCCAGATCATATGTTTGACAGTTTAACAGTTCCAATAAGTTACATGGTGTTTCTTGTGTGTTTGTTGGTGGTTTATTATATGTTTATCAGTTTATTATTTATTTATTGGATGCTTCCACATCTTAATAGATTGGTACAAGTACAGTTGTTGCTTGGTTTGGCTCTTTCAATTCCGTTTGATTATATAGTGATCTGCATATATTTTTTTTATTTGATTTGTAAGCTTGTAATACGTATGAATATGTTCTGGTTATCTCATAGCTTGAAGTATCACATCGTTGGTTTAGGCCAACAAAATGAGAATGAGGGAGTGAAGGAGTAAGATGGGAGAGCCAACGAAGCGGCTGGCTCCAAAAAGTCCCTCTCCACCTTCCCTCTCCCTTTTTATAGGAGAGGTGGGAGAGGAGATTTTCTTTATCTCCTTTAGTGGGATTTGTATTTATAGAAATGCTATTGAGGGTTATGAATGGACCACTAGCGGGGTTTGTATTTTATAAAAATGCCACAATAGCCCTCTAAATGTTGTTTTGTGACCCCTAGTATATGTAATTGGGCCCTGAACATGATAATGGGGTTCCCCAACATATTATGTACCCCCAACACACATATTTGGGACTAATACGTTGCCCCAATGGCAATAACACAGTGCCTGATGAATAGGTCCCAATATTTAGCACCATTTTGCTCACTTTGTCAGTTATTATACGTTCATTATTAGGTGATCCTTTAAAGAATGTAAAATTATAGTGTGGAAATATGTCAATTGTTTGCTTGTTTCGTACAAACTTCCTGGAAGAGCAATTTGGCAGGCTACTTGGAATTTGTAGCATCTCATGTTGTGTTATTTTGAGACTTCTGTTTTCCCACTTCTATTCTTTCATTGCTTATTTGTCATTGCTCACTTCTATTCTGATGGCGCGCCGCCGGCCCGGCATCCCCGTAGACGAAGGAGCGGTACGCCATGAGGCCGCGCTCCTGGACCACGTCACGGAGCGTCTCGGCCGCAGCGCCGCGACGTAGAGGCCCAGCGCGTCGAGGTGCTCGCCGCTCCTGCGCGTGAACCCGACCACCAGGCCCCCCTCCATCGGGGGTACGCGAAGGGCACCCCGTCTGCGTCCGCGTCGCCGACGGCCCGTGCACCGTCCCCCGGCTCGTCGCGAACGTCACCGACCGCACCACCGGCGGCGCAGACCCGCCGTGCGCCGCGCGGTAGCAGCCGCTGACGCCCGTCAAGAACTCGTACGGGAAGTCCACGTCGATCTGCGCGCCAATGCAAAAGTTACCAATCAAGGCGTCACACGCGTCGTTCTGCTATGCGATGCAGAATGTAGATGCAGTAAGACTGGCGTACGGTTCCCCTAGCTGAGTACCTTCACGGAGTGGCTGCGTTCCGTCGCGCCGCCGTGCTTCTCGCCGTGGACTGAGCGGCCGTTGCGGTCGACGTACTCCACCCTCATCGACTCCGGGGAGTGGCCGTACGCGACGGTGATGCTCCGGAGTCCGGACGCCCGGTGCAGGCCGTCGTCCCACGGGCTCCCGCCCCGGCCTCCCCACGGCCCGACCCTGATGACCTTGCTCGACGCGAACATCCTTCGGTTGCTGAGAAAACGGAAAGCATACATGCATGTTGTTTAGAAATGTCAGGTGCTCCAAGCAATCGCCGTACGTTACGTGCTCGTTTTCCGTGGACGCAAGTGGTGCGGTGCTATATCTAAAGATGCACACCAAGAAAAAAAATAGTTCATGCTGAATGAACGACAGATGGACATTACCATGACTGATATCTTGTCACCAGCTAGAAACTGGAGCTGGAGGATATGAAAGACGAAGGATTATTCTTCAGAAATGAGTGTGCAGAGAGAGAGAGAGCTGTAGGCACAACGTAGTGCACTTCTACCAGCACTTTATTATATACGTACTACAGGTCTAGAAGAGACCACAACTGAAATGCAGATTAAGACCCCGTTCGGCTTGCTAAAACTTGGCTGAAAAACATTGTTCTAGCTGAATTATTGTGAGAGAAAAACACCGTTTCGGTTAAAAAAATCAAGCCGAACAAGCTAGTTTCTGGGTAAGCCGAACGGGGCCTAATGGTACTATGCGCAAGTGGTGAGGGAATTAATCGGCAGCCTGTTCGGTTGGCTGGTTCGTATCGTTGCACGTCGTGAAGAAGTACTGCTGGCTGGTTTGTGTGAGAGAAAAATACTGTTCCGGCTGAAAATTTACGATCGTTTATGACAAGCCACAGCCAAACGAACAGGCTGCGGGTGCCCATGCCCTGAAAAGTATCTGGTCCAGCATAAATGATGCCAAGCGTACATGTTAATCACACGAAACCAGGGGCGGAGCTACAGGGTGGTCCGGGTAGTCCACGGACCACCATGTGCTCAGCCCATACAAAACCCATAGATACAGGAAGTTTGGATCCTGAGCAGCCAAACATCGAATACATCGGAGCGTCTACGGCCTTTCGCCAATACGCGTCGTGCGACCCTTCGCGAATACGGCCGGTCTACACCCCTTCGTATCCCTTGCTGTGTTGTGCGGACGTGCGGCGGTGGCGGGCCGGCGGCAGGCGCCGGACGACGAGCGACCAGAGGCTGTGAGCGACAGCAGATGGGAATGCAGGTATGTCTCCGATCTCCAATTAGACCCGTTCCCTTCGCTGAAAAAACAAGCCGAAACACTGTTTCGGCTGATTTGTTGTGAGAGAGAAATACTGTTCCGGCTGAAAAAACAAGCTGAAAAATACGGATTATAAGAGAAGCGAACAGGACATTAGCCTGCTCGTTTAGCTAGTCAGGTTTGTTTTTTCCCCTCCCAATCTCTCCCGGTCTGAAGGAACGTTGAACGCAGAACGCCCTAACTCGTGCAGTAAACCTTATTTTATTCGGTGTCATTAGATCACATTATTGGAGTGCACGGTGACATTGGACTATTTAATTTTTATTGTAGGATAGGATTTTTTCTGTCAATTGATTATTGGAATGGTAAATTGAAACAATATTTTATTCTCTTGCAGACTTACTGAAATATGAAGAGGAGCGGTGATATTGCCTCTCTTCTTCAAAAAAAATAATTAAGATGGGTGATAGCCTGCTAGATGATTGTCTAGTGACTTTTATTGAGCGAGATATCTTCTTACAATTGAGTGATGGAGATCATCCACACTTTCATGGCTATTGGAAGGTGCAGACCTGACCAGAAGTGCCGTATTGTTCTTCAACTATTACGGGCATGTAATATGAACTCTTTATGACCTCTTTTTCTTTAGTTGCGTTTTGCAATTCATGTACTTCGTCTACCAACATGTTAAGTTTATAGCGGTTAAAAAAAATTGAACAGTGGACCACCATAGCTACACATCCTTGCTACGCCACTGCACGAAACGACCTGAAACTAGACGTCTTCTGAGTTCTGATGAGGCAGCTGAAGGTAGCAGCTGAAGGAGGAGAACATTACTCCGTATATATGATCGTACGTGTTACATGATAAACTTGTACGATCATACCGTCATACTGATTGACGAATGGGGTTGTTCTCGCAATTCTCAAATACAAGGATTCAGAGTACTTAGACTTGCTCCTCTGACGTCGAAGCCCGTCACCGACGTGTGGGCCCGACGGGGGCTTGGACTGCGGAGCATCCGGTTCCAGCCCCATAGCCGCCCCCGTTCCCGCATCGCCGCCCCTAGTCGGCATTGAAAGCGTTCGTTCCTCAACTGAGGGGCCTTCCGCGTGTCTTTGAACTCGGCTTAGTTCATTTCTTTTTTCATTCGCAACAGTATTGGTTGCTTGACAGGTACACCCAGACGAGGGCGGCATCCAAACAGGCCCTTGTGCCGCCAAATGAAATGGACGCCACGCAACCGGCAAGACGAACTGAAAAAGCGCTCATTGCGCCCCACTGCCAGCCGCACGGGCGCACGACAGCCTCACCCGTCTCCGTGCCGACGAAGGTCTCGTTCGCTTTGCTGAAAAACCATAGCTGAAAGTACTGTTTATTAATTTATTATAAGATAAAAATACTATTCGTTAACTGAAATAGTAGCTAATGCGACCGAAAACCACCGACCGCCCCTGGGGAAAACTCTTCTAGATCGCCTTCGCTCATAGCTCTACAGATACGTGCCCACACTTCGTTGGCCTTCACGTCATTCCGTATATTTCCGTATGCCACGTGGTCGGCTTTCAAATCACACGCCTTGTCCCCTCCGCCTCCTCTACAATTTTTTTTCTTCTTTGATTTGATTTGATGAAAAACTCCTGCTCTACAAAATGGCACGCACGATTTTTTGTCAAAAAAAAATGGCACGCACGATTTCCACAAATATTTTTTCCCTACCGCGTTTCAAGTAGCACCCCTAGTCGCCGCTTAATTACTCCCGCAACCTCACAGACAGGCAGTTACGACGCCAACTAATCAGCCGATTAATTAAATTAATCTTAGAAAATCATCGAATCAAATCAAATGAACCACGGGCACCCGCCCCTCCTAATCCGTTACTCCCCGCTCTCTCTCCTCCGCCTCCGGGCCTCCGCCATTCCCAAAGCACGCTCCGCTTTCCTTTTGTTTTGTTTACTCTTCTTCCGCAAATCCGCATCCTCCTCGCATTCCCCCTTTCCGCCCATGCGGATCCGCCTCCTCGCATCCGCCCCCGTCGCCCGAATCTGATCCGGCCGTCCCGACTTAGGGATGGGGGCAGGGGAGGGGGCTGTGGAGGAGGCCACGGGCTTCGAGGTGGGCATCGTGGTGCCCAAGCTTTCCCGCGCCGCCGCGGCGGGGGCCGCCGACGACTGCGTGGCGCGGCTCGTGCGAGAGCTCGAGGGCACCGGGCTGCTCGTCGAGCGCGTCCGCGGTGTCCCCGCTGAGTTCATCAAGGTCTGTGATCTGTGACCCGGTGCCGATGCTATATTATTTTCTTTTCCTTTTAATTCAGTTTCAGCGGAGGAGGCGGCGATAAAGAAGAGCGCGAGCCCTCTAGTATCTGCCTCGCTGGGATATTATGCAACGCGTGCTGCTTGTTATTTTTTTTTCAGTTCTAATGCTTGTGGGCCTGCTGTTTGAATTTAGCTGGCTGCACCAATGGGGACCCTGGGCAGAGCTGCTGCTGAGATGCAGATGAAGAAGCTAACCTACATCGGTAATTGCCTAATTGGACTACTATATCTATGACGAAGCATGTGGATTTTGAAATGCGATTGGCCATGGGCGATGTGTTTGATGTTGCTGTTAATTTGCGTCTCAGGAATGGAGCTTCAGTTTGAATGGGACCAGGTTGCAGCATTCGTTCGGCAGCCAGATGGTTCCCTGTTCAGCTGGAGAGAACGCTATTGCTGCTTCCGCTACTTGATATATGGCATTGTAAGTGCACGACCTAGCTATTGATGTGATTGAAATACATTGTAGTTATGACCACTGATTTATCACCTATGGTTCTACAATGTACCTATGGATGCATTTTTAATGTTTGCTTCTATGGTCTCCACTGCATTGTAAGACTACCAATGACATGTGTACTTTGTTTCTGTGCTGATCCATATTTTATCAGATCAATACACTCCCATTCATTGTTTGTTTGCTTGATATCATGTGTGAGAAGTGAAGTATATAACTAATCCGCCAAGTGTTTGGCTCTTTTCTAGGAGTATTTGGATATAGCTAATGTTATAGCAAGTTGGAATTGATGAATGCAGGTGAACAAGACAAACTCTGAAATAGCTCTTAAATTTGATGACAAGGAGTTCCATTGGAAGCAAAGTGAGTCCTTATTAACAAGGCTGGAAGCTGAAGGAGTTGTAAAGCTAGTATTCCCTTTGCATGGTACACTAATCTTAATTCTATTTATGCTCTTATTTGTGAAACTATTACTGTATTCCAGCTAAAAATTCCGTTGCAGATGAAATTAAAAGGAAGCAACTCCTGAGAAATTGGGCGCTTAATTGGCTTGAATTCACATGGCAACCTATCGATGAGATTTACTCCTACTTTGGAACAAAGGTAGAATTGTGTCCAATGCAGCTTATACATACTATACTCAATTTATGTTCCATTCTGTCTAAAGCAAGGCAATAATTTTTCTACCATCTACTTGATTAAAACTCCACTTTGAACTGCAGATTGCAACATACTTTGCGTTCCTAGGAATGTATGCGCGATGGCTTTTCTTCCCAGCTGTTTTTGGACTGGCAACTCAACTCATAGATTTTGGGTATGCATTTCACTTGCGATGGCCTCTGTTGGAAAATTTAGTAACAAAATTAATATATATTTTTTCTCTCTGTTCTTATTTCTACATTTCTCCTCTTCACGTTGAATTCAGATCATTGCAGTGGTTGGTTCTTCCTGGTTTCTTTATCTTTGTTATTTCTTGGGCTGTCCTCTTTCTGCAATTTTGGAAACGGAAGAATTCAGCACTTCTTGCAAGGTTATACGTGATTCATATTGATCTGCCAATAACTTATATTGATCTGGAAATATCAGGCTGATATCCTCACAACTGTTTCCTTACCTCTATGACGCCCTGCAACAGATGGGGTATTAATTGTTCACTACCTGAATACAAAAATCTGGGCAACGAACTCAGCTTCTTGAGTGATTCTCTTACTGTTGTGGAAAAGGAGTTTGGTGATGTGTCTGCGGAGAAAAGAAAGTTACAAAGGAATGAATGGTTCGGTGTCCTCCTTAGAATAAGGAACAATGCTATCATTGTGCTGGCTATCATTTTTCTTCAGCTGCCATTTGAGTTGGCCTATGCTCATCTATATGAAATTACAGAAACTGAGGTTATGAGGTGAATAGATATGGTTACTTTAAAACTGTGCAATTGACTTGCTAGCTAGCTTTTCTACCGTAATAATACTTAATATCAGTTTCCCTTGGTTTTCCATTTGGTTGTCATTAAAATCTGCACTGTATTATTCTGATCAATTTTATATTATACAGGTATTTGTTGACTGCAGTATATCTTGTTGCAATTCAATATTACACCAGAATTGGTGGCAAGGTGTCTGTCAATTTGATAAAGTATGAAAACAACCAAGGAGAAGAGTCTAGTTCCGCTAGTTTAGTTTATAAGGTAAATACCATGAAGTGAAAGATGATTTTTTCTTTATTTTTGGCTTCTTGCCTTATTTCCTTTTCTTCAAATGCAGGTCTTTGGCCTTTATTTTATGCAGTCATATATTGGGTTATTTTACCATGCTTCTTTGTATCGTGATATAATGGCCCTCCGGCAAGTCCTCATCCAGCGCCTCATTGTGTCCCAGGCATGTCTGCAGCATAATTGTTTTTTGAAAGTACTGCAGCATAATTGTTTTACTGTGGAATATTTTTGTACCATAGTTTCCTATTGGCGATATGTATTCCTTTTTTCAGGTATTAGAAAATCTGATTGAGAATTCCATTCCTTACCTCAAGTACAGTTACAAAAAGTACATAGCTGTTCAGTAAGTTTCACATGAACCCTTGTCCTTATACTTCTTATTCACAGAGCAATAGAGTAATATATACAAGAATTCTCTCGCATCTTGTAGCAAGAAAAAGCATGAGAAAGAATCACCAGTGGGTAGGTCAGTCCGGTTGTCAACAAGAGTGGAGAAAGAGTATTTAAAACCCTCTTACACTGCAAGCATTGGAGCAGAACTTGAAGATGGTTTATTTGATGGTAAGTATTTGTCCTTTTCAGTTCTTTTGGTAGTCAGTTTGGATGTGGTTCATATATACCACTTGTGCTGCGTTTCAGTCATAGCATTTGCAATTTGAAAAGGAAAAGCAAATGATGGTGTTCGTGCTTATATTATTGAATCCATTACAGACTTTCTGGAGCTGACTCTTCAGTTTGGAATGATCATGATGTTTGCCTGTGCATTTCCATTGATTTTCTGCTTTGCAGCTCTGGTATGTGATCTCTATCATAAAATCACTATGTTGTTTAGCCTCTCTGTGTTTGTTGCTTTGATGTAACTCTGTTAATTTGTGAACTATGAGAACAGAACAATGTTACTGAAATCAGAGCAGATGCATTGAAGTTGTTAGTCATGTTGAAAAGACCTGTTCCCCGTGCTGCAGCTACAATTGGAGCATGGCTGAACATATTCCAGGTTTACTAGCTGAACTTTTTAATTTCACTACTGGTGGGTTGTGGGAATATGCATGCCATGATTCACTCTGAAGTTTGTTTTCAGTTCTTGGTTGTGATGGCAATATGCACCAACTGCTTGCTTCTCGTTTGTCTGTATGACGAGGAGGGGAAATGGAGGATTGAGCCAGGACTAGCAGCAATCCTCATAATGGAGCATGCTCTCCTCTTAATCAAGTTTGGTTTCTCCCACTTCGTGCCTGAGGTGATTTTCTGTATTTATCTGCTTCTGTTCAGTTGCACTGATTTCTTTATAACTGAAGCGCCCTTGTTCGGTTTCTTGGTTTTTTTTTGTCAATTAGGAGCCTGCGTGGGTGAAAGCAAATCGTGTACGATATGTAGCTCAGGCACAAAACGTCTGCTCCAAACAACTTTTGAGGAGCATTTCAAAATTTGACAGAAAACTGGATTGAGAAACATCATGTACAGTTTAGAAGTTATTGCTGGTTTTGTAGTTTAGGTAGAGCGGTTTTGTATAGTACAAAGTTGTACAAATCTAGCGGTGTAATATGTTGATTCATCTAACAGGTACAATATCTTGATTCATCTAACTGTTTCGTGTAGATATTAGCTTATCGCCACCTATTTTACCAGTAAATTGGTAGAGGAGAATGCCCTCAAGGGTATGACTGAGTTTTTTTGTTTCCTATCATTTTAATGATCTGTTGATTTGAACGGAAACTCAGACATGGTGCACCATGTAATGTGCTGTGGGTGATTCCGAAGAGTAAGATAGCACCCTAGCCCAGAGATTATTTACTGGAGAATATGCACTGCTCTTTATTACAATTATTACATCCATGACCTTAGCTAAATTTTATCACTTTTGACATAATTGAGGTAAGATCCACTGTAGTACACATACAGTATCAGCCTAAGTCGCCCTTTGAAACGAATGAAGGAGACAAATGAATTTTGCTCTTCTTTGCCCGGCGCTGCCGCCATATCAGCGGAGTTGTGATTACTGGAATTACTGCCTGCGAAAGTTATCTGCAGTCTAGACTCTAGATGCTCAGTAGGCCGATCCATCCCGCCTGCGCCGTGGTGCTCCGACGAGCCGTCGCTCTTCTCCGCCCAGGTGCCCAAACTGAGCTGGCGCACCAGCGTCGCCACCTTCTTGGCCCATCGCCGGATCTCGTCCTTGACCTTGTCGGGCTCGACGTCCACGAGTGGACCAGCGCCCAGCCCGGAAAGGAGGCGCTCGAAGCGGGCGCTACCGCGGGACGGTGGCTTCGGCTGGCCGCCGCCGCCGCTGCCCTTGGCCGTTGCCTCGGCCGTCTTCTCGCCGACCGGCATGTGTGGTACCGCCGGTTTCTCGGTGCATCGTGAGTTGGAGATCGGTTTTGTACCAGCCTTCTTCTTCAGGAACCAGCAGCAATACGAAGGACAGGTGATTGCCCCATATTTTTCTAACTAATGAACAGTGGTCTCGTTCAATTTATCTTATATTCGGCTGGTTCGGTTTTTTTTTAGCCGGAATAGTATTTTTCTTTTACAACAATTCAGCAAGAACAGTGTTTTTCAGCCAGTTTTTTACAACAAATCAGCCAATAGTACTTTTAGCCTGCCGTATTTTTTCAGCCAACGAACAGTATTTTCTCCACAATAAATCAGTCGACAGTACTTTCAGCCATGACTTATCAGCCCAGCGAACAGAGGAGATAAAGATTTCACGAATTCCTGTGCACGCAAGGCTGTTCCTGTTTACATAATATATAAACAGTTCACTAGTCTAACGTTAATTTATTATCAACTGAGCCTCCCTAACCTGTTTGGCATGGCTCGATATATAGGACCCGTTTGGAGGAGCTGCTAGAGGCTCCGGCTCCGGGACTGTTCATGCATGCACTGTACCACGAAGCCTGCTACAGTACCTCGAGATGAGGAGCAAGGAACAGCGCCAAACGGGTCCATAGTGTGCAGAAAAGAACACCATCAGCTCAGAGAGAGAAAAACAGCTCCTTCCCACAGTGTGTGGAACCGATGAAGTAAAAAACAATAACATCATCAGCTCCTAATTCAATTTAATAAGAGAGATTTGCTAAGGTGTGAAGAAGCAGGCCAAAGCTGTCACCAAATCACATGATTAAGCAGTACTTGTATAATTCAGGGACAAATTCAAGCAGCGGACCTCAGAATTTTCGAAGTCACGTGATTTTTCGAGGTCACGTGATTAAGCAGTACTTGTACAACTTGTTGCTTTGATGTCTTTTTTGACCAATTACAAGGCAGAACATTTTTCAAAACTCAGCACAAGAGAATGAAAACAAGAATGTTTCCAAGAGAACCTCTGAGGGCAGCAGCACAGATAACCAAAGGCCATAGGTACTAATAAAATATTTTCATAGGCTTAATAATATGTCATCGGTACAATTGTACAAAGGTGGAGTTAACTATGAAAATTTGTAGCAGTTTTAGATAAACAAATTTCCTCATACTCCAAATCTTGAAAGCTGTATAAACACCACCCATCCACAATGTTTTTGATAACACAAAACGAGCCATTGACCATTGACCACTGTTGCCTTAGTTTGCCTGCCTGTTCTTCTTCTTGACACCAGAGTTGGCAACCTGGAGGCTGCGGTACACTGCGCTCAGCCTTGCAAGAGCTGGCTTGGTAAGATCAGGCCTGTAATAGTTGTCACCGACCTGTACAAACAAGTAAATAAAACCACAACAGTTAAACTGATGATGCCGACTTGCTCAAACAAGAACCACATTTCAGGTGAGACAGGCAGACAGCATGCCTCTCGTTTGGAAAGGGTTACAAGTGGTCAAAAGCAAGCATCAATTTTTTTCACAGAACTTCAACTTAGGGGTGCAAACAAATGCTTCCAACGAGCTCAGATGCCAAGCGTAACAAGTACATCACATTGAAGGTCAAACCTTTTATTGAATGATGAACCTTCTTATATGTTAAGGTACATCACAGCAACTGTAAATAGGAATCACAAGGGCAAGCACACAGTAAGTCAGCTGGCCCACGAACCAGTATATAGGTCATTTTAGGTGGATTGCCAGCCCTAACCAGAGATTATTCTCACGTGCTACTAACCATCCACAGTTTTTATAAACTAGCACATACTTGATCTCTTGTAAAAAACTGGTATTAGAACCAGAGCCTTTAAAACAGCTATAAATGTGAACCAAGAACAATAAGTTAACGGTATGACAAGACTGTCAAGAAGACTATGTTATAATAAAAAAACAAACTCTCTTCACATTCAGAAGCTAAGTGCAGACAGGTTAATGTACCTTAAAGATTAAGGCTCATCACAGCAATTTTATAACTAGTAAACTACAGATTTTTATAAAATAAAATCATCTATATTTGAGGGGTACAAACTACAAAGTTCTAACCAGATGATCTTCAACTAGAACTACATCAGAGGACACAAATTACATAAAAGATTGAACATGGGATGGGGTTGTTCTATACCTGGTTCTTGACAGCCTTGGCCATCTTGCGGAACTCCTTGCGCATGACAGACTTGTGGTGGAGGCTGGCGGGCTTGTTCTGCTTCTTTGTTTTGGTTGTTGAGAGGACCACCGCAACTTCCTTGCCACTGGCTGGCTGCACTGTCATGGTCTTCTTGTTGGCAAGGCCTGAAAAGTAACCAATCAGTGCCACCGATGGCATAAAAAAGTCAAATCAACAGGCTGGTAAACAAACATTAACCAGAGTGCTTGTAGGAGTGAACATTGTAGAGATTGTTGGGCTCCTTGCTGAACTGAACCTTGGCATTGCCGTTGCCAAACTGTTTGATCAGGAAGGAGTTATTCTTCCTCACGATCTCCCAGACCAGGGAATCTGGAACCGTCGCCATTTATGCTTACCTAAACCAGGAATCCAACACACAAAATGATACATCGGCTAAACAGGGAAAACTAACTGATAAACATCGGAATCATTATCTCACTAACAATTTCAGTACAGCATAGATCTATCAGACTAAAGAAAGATCAGAACATAGAATGAAACAACATAATAATCCAGAAGATGTCTGTTCCACAAATTAACTTCTACAGAATTATATATTTAGTTGACCAATCTAGTGGCCTGAAAACTGTATGCAGTAGTAATTCTACGAGTAACAAATGCTATGATCAACAAACCCCACAATTTATAGCACTGAGGCGAATAAGGCACAGGTAACAAATGAAACTGGGGGCAAATCGAGCACTAGTGGAGTTCAAAGTTAGGCCTTCCAACATTTCAGGCGATGAAATAGGAGATGTGAAGTTCAAATACGTCGATTTACGCGCACTAAAGAAGTCAGACTATATTAGTAATTAACAGAGACCAGTTCATGTAAGAAAGTTGACGCGAGAAGGGAAGATTTCTTCTCACCGTAGGTTGGAGCGACACAACACCGTAGATGGCAGTGACACACCGCTAATTTTGCTTCTTTCCGGCGCTCGGGTGCTGGTGGAAGGTGATATCGATGCGGCGGCGCGAGCTTTAGAAGCTCACTTTATATAGTGTGTAGCGGTGCTCATAAACCCTAGGCCGGATAGTGGGCCGAGTTGCTTTGTTTTGGTGGACCTCTCCAGCTTGATCTGCGCCTCTGAGAAGACCTTTTTTTTTTCTTTCTTTTTTGCGCCCCCTCCCTCGACTATTTCCTTTCGTTCATATTTTCTTTAGATTATTTTGTGTGAATTTGAGTTACTCGTTATTATTTTGATGTCACTGACATTTGTTTTAATTTTTCTTTAGATTGATTTGTGTGAATTTGCGTTGTATGACGGTTAGATCTCCAGAGGACGCAAATCATCCGGTACTGCTTCCTGTGTTGCCAAATTGCTTACCGATCACAATTACTCACCACTTGCATTAAGTTCACAAGAAGGCCAACATCAGGACAACTGAAATTTTAAGCCACATTTTAGTCCCAAACTCCCAAGGAAAATTCATAAAAAATATAGCCCTTAATGCAAAGATTGTGCCACCTCGCTTCACATGAATAGGCTACAGACGAGGCTGCACATGAATAGACTGCAGACGAGGCGAGGCTGCAGAAAGCATGGAACAATCTCTCACAAAAATCATGCATAGCATGAGTGTACCAGATCCAGTTACAATGGGATGAAAATGAAAGAACCCCGGAAGTTCTATACATACGGCACATGCCATGCTTATTAACAATCACTAGCAGGAAATTTAAGTCTTTACAATATGATTCTATTGAATATATGAGGGTACAGGAGAACAAAAGAATTGCAGGCTCAAACTAGCACAGCACCATGGTATCCAGAAAACATTCTGTGTTGCTATACTGTACAGATCTCAACTCAACCACTATAAAACGTATCATTGTCAATCGTATGTATGACTTAATTCAACTGAAACTCCAAGCTCTGTATATGTCGTGTAAACCTAAGGCCGGTTTGTTCGAAGAGACCTAAAATGTGCGGCAAAAGAATCATAGTCTGTTGGAAGCTTGGGATGAACATGTGCAGGGGGTGTTTTCGGGGTGCTCTCTTTTGGAGTTCCAGCTGAGGTTTCTGTGTCCCCCTCATTTCCTCGAACAAAGTTTCTTCTCATTTCAGCTTCTTGGGGCTTCCCTCTAGCCATCGGAGAGTCAATCTGCTCAGCTTTAGGCGAAGACCGCTGTACTGCAACCCTGGGGTACACACTTGCATCCCTCCTTTCAGTCCTTTGTTCAGTACTTGAGCTGTTGAATCCTTGATGGCCTCGTGTCTTACTTGGCATGCTCTCAGTTTCATCATCATATTGAGCTCCAGTTTGGATACGACTATCACTCTTTGTGTCTGATGTTACCTCCCGTGTCCTGCGTGATTGTATCAGCACTCCAGACCGCTTAGACTGAGGAGTCTGTTGTTGCTCTAGTTCTTCTTCGCTGTCATCTGAATCAAAGTAATTTCTAGCCATTGTTGATCTCACTCCTCGGCGTGCTCCAATACCTGGCTTTTCATGATAAAGCACTTGACTAAAATTCTCAAGTTCAGAACTCTTAGTTGTTGGAAGACTTATATTACTAGGTAGCTCAGATAGCTTCTCAGCGTCATCTAAACCAGAGGAATTTCTTGCTATGGTTGATCTTGCTTCCCAGTGTGTTCCAACACTTTGATTTCTTTCGTGAAGTTCACTGTCGTAGTTTTTACCTGAATTAGTCCTGGCTGAAAACGAGCTTTTGGGGCTACTTCTATTCTGTTTGAATGTAGTATTCTCTTCAGAATCAACTGACTCTTCAGTGCTGGAAGAAACCTTAGGCAAGGACTGCCTAGGCAGAATGCTCTCCCTGGAAACTTTGGTGTATGGTGGGGCTTGCCTGGGTTTGTTTCTTAGTCCAGGCGTTAACCTACCAAAGTTAAGGCCGTTGTCACCTTCCTTATCATCAGAAGTTGCTGAAGTACGTATGGCAAAAGGCAATGACTGCTGCTCATTTGCTCCGGCTGAGGATGAACCTTTGAATTTATCTAAATCTGTCTCTTCTTCCAAAAGATCAGAATCTCTGCTTTGCACACGGTTCAAATTCCTCACTGCCTGTGCTCCTGAATAATCATATATGGGTGAACCATCAGGTCCACCACCTTTGTTCAGGCCAGACAAAACAGATCCTCCTGAATGCGTGGCTATGGCTATTTCCTCATCAGAGTTACCACCATCTGAATCAAAAGCAGGACGCAAGTTATCATAAGAATGAGGTAAAGGAATATCACTTCTGTTTGTTCCTAAATTATCAGATAGTTGTGTTTCTGTTCTGGAAATTAGGGCCGATGTTTTCTGGTTGTATGGAGATTCACTTCTGTGCTGTTCACTCCAATCTGCAGTTGAGAATCCCATATGATCTCTGGGACCAGGTAGTTGTTCAGTATGCTTTGAGGAGAATGTGTCCAACAAATTCTCTTCTTCAACATCAGAATTATATTGATCAAAAACAACGGGTGAAGAATTGCCTTGAGCTTTGTCATTCTGCTTGTCCCAAACAGTGGTGCTGCTGCCATGGGCAAATGTATCATGTGAAGAATTAAAGTTACCATAGTAGTCATCTGTGCTCTCTTGATCAGAGCTAGATCTCCTGATCTCCACATTCTTGAAATTGCGCCCAACAGGTCTAGTATCTTGCAAGTTTTCTCCAGGAAAATCAAACGGATGAACTTCAGATCTTCCAATGTCACTTTCTCTCTCATATAAATCATCAAAACGTGGGTCAGGTGAATGAGCACGAGGTGGTTCAGTTGGCATTTCATAAACATATGGATGGCTTTCTGGACTGTAGGAGTGGAACTGTTGATATGGGGCCTTATCTGTTGATATATTCTGACTATCAACACGGGTTGTTTCTGTTCCTCCAAAATTGTTTCTTGAGTTACTTGGCATCACCCTTGGATCATTAACACCTGAACTCTGGTCATGGAAACTCTTCTCATCCTTCACTATATGTTCAGCTTGTTGCTTTTGCTTCCTCAGTGTGTTTTCGCTACTGTATGCGGCTGAATCATATGCTCCAGTGCCTTTATCTCCATAATAGTTTCCACGACTAGCAAGTTCAGCAGCAGCTCTAGCAGCAATGCTAGCCATCTCTGCAGACTCTGCTGCTGCCTGTGCAGCAGATGTTGCATCCTTGAATTCCACATTCCAATTGGTACCAGTCACCGAAGGTTTTCTTTCCCTATGCTGATTGATCTCTTCATTCCTGGATGCTGTGTCTGAAAGGGAAAATCGAAGATTTCAATTGGAATATAAACATAATAGAGCAGTGAAAACTGGCAGACATTCAAACAATGCAATCCTTCTGTACCTGGGACCGTTGCGCTGTATTGAGGGTAAGGTGGACCTCCTGGATTTCCATGTGAGATATTGTCAGAACCAGGCGTCTGTGCTGAAGAGTAAGCAGATGGCCCATGTTGGGAGATAGGAGGTACTGAAGCACTGGAACTATTATGAATGTTTTCTTTCGGAAAAGTATTAGAACTGGCACTGCCATATGCTGTTCTATTTGCTGGCACATGTGCAGGCGAAGGTCCCACTGGCACATGGGAAGTGGCTGAGTCCACAGCTGTCGCAGTTACACCTGAATATGTAGGCTGTGGTGTTGACATGTTAGAAGTAGATGATCCCATAGTTGAAATGTTTCCTCCAGAATATGTTGCAGAGCCATACTAACAAATAATATAATGAATCATTAGGGCCACAATGTCCAACTAAGGGCAGAAAAGTGAAACCACTCTAAATCATATACTTACCAGAGGATTTTCATTTGGCTGCTGCAGCTTCTCCTCAAATGCTTTTGGCTCCCATTTAATGTTATGCTCCTCTGCTATCGAGCTCAAGGTTTTGATTTTGGTCTGTATATCAGGTGCTCCTGCCGACAGCTTCTCAATTACCTGTATCAAGCATAATTGTATTAACTGTTAAGACCAAAAGCAGCAAAATGCATTCCTTTTGTAGCCAAAGGAAACAAGCAACCTCTTTCATAAAATTTAAACTTCTAAAGGCACTCTATATTACCAGACGATTTACGCCACTGTCAGGTCGCACTTCAAGGGCTGCTGCTTCAAACTCTTTTCCATACTTGCTTTTGAAATGCTTCCGAACATCTGCTAGTTCTGTGACATCCGAACACCGCATTGATGCAAATATAACACTGGCTACTGCCTCCTTCAGATCAATTGGGCAAGTCCTAAATTTCAGGTAAATAAAACACATCAGAACATATTTAGTTGTGCAGAAAAAACATCCTACATAATGATGTGCTCCTACGAAAATTGTCATAAGGAAAAATAAATAAGTCTAATGAACTAAAGAAATCATTCCAGAATAAAATGGAAGTTACATTACCACCTAATGTAGTGTGCTTCTATAACCTCAGATCAAGAAACAACACTATACAACTAAAATCACCGAACAGCAAATATAGGTTTGCATAATAGAAAGAAAAGGTTTGCCTTACTTCTGTGAGTCAATAATGGACAGACGTGCTACTATAAGTTCACAGTATACTTCAATCAAGTCATATGCTTGCATGAACTTCTCTTCCCTTATGACATGTTCAACCTGTGGGAGAGATAAAACAGAGCCAGTAAGAAATAGTGAGCTCTGTGCTCACATAGTACTATTAAGACACGTTACAACTGTTGTCTGCGCACATTTCATCTGAACCCAAAACAATCTAGTCATGTTCTATGGCTTGTAAGTTGGAACCTAACAGAGTTTGCCTACCAGGACAGCAGTACCAAAAGAAAGTTGGGTACAACTATAAATGCTTTTGCACAGACGTTTGCAGAAACAGGCATGCCAGAGTAATGGAACAAGTATAATCAGCTGACATTGGTTCTACATCGACCAGGAAAGAAAATCACACACTTATATCTGCGAGAATCCAATGCCCCATGGAACGTCGGCATTGAACACAGCAACACCAAAAACTCAATATTCAGATGCATAAGCTCTCCCCCGCACAATAACCACCGGTGGACAAACTCAGGCTCCAGTGTACGTGCCGGCATGCTCAAGGAAAGCATAACACAGAATATAACCAACACTAAAATGTTATCAAACAAGTCCCAATTGTCGAAAGTCATTGCAGTTCACAATGTAGCAAGATGGCTACATGTCCAACAATCACAAACCACGGCCTATCTAGAAGTCGGAGCATGCGCATCCATCCCAAATTGCAGCCAATTTGACCATTTGCACACATATAAACAAACACCTAGCCTGCAACGGGCAACTAAGTAGTACTCAGCTCGAGGCCACAATGCTACAGCTTCAGAAGTCAAGTCCACGCGACACCCACGCATTATCGAACTCTAGAATTATACGAGGTCAACTGTGCTATCACGAGTGGGAGCCTGGGAGGCGCATCGAGTCAACTCCAACCAATGGGCGGGGGCGGGGCGGGGTGAAATGGCGAATGAGATGAACACCATTGGTGAGGAAGCCAAGCTACGGGGAAAAGCACGTACCCTGATGCGCGCGGTCATGTCCTGGTTGGCCTCGAGCAGCTGCGCGACATCGCGGCGCATCTGGCGTACCTGCACCTCCTTGCGATTCCGCAGCAGCTTGATCCGGGCCACCACCATCCGCAGCGACGTCTTGCTGGGAAATCATTCATAGGAAAACAAACAAACAAACAAACACAGCAACAAACGTTAGGTTGCCCATCCTCCGGCACCCCGGGAGCAACAGAGATCCATCTCTACTGACCACTTGTCGGGCTTGAAGCCCTTGTGCAGGACGCCGGAGAGCTTCCCCTTGCTCTTGTGCATCTCCGCCTCTGCCGACCGCCGCGCGGCACGAACCTGTGTCCTCCGGCTCGATTCGAATCCAGCCAAATCCAACCGGCTCCGTGTGAGACAGTATCTACCTGCCAACCTCCACCTATGGTGGGAGCCTCCCTTTTGTCGCTGCGGTAGATTGGAATATGGAAAGACTCGGGCTCTCACGCGGGACGGCGGGAGGGCGCGCGCTGCCGCCTGCCGCCTGCCGCCTGCCGCCAAGGGGAACCCAACAGGGGGAAGGAAGGAGGAGGAGACTTTTTTTTGCCGAGCGAAGCAATCGTATCGTTTTTTCGCTGGAAGTGGGGGATTCCGTGCGGGCGCTGCACGCGGCCTTCCTCGCCGCTTCGCTTCCGCGCTGTCGGTTGGGGCGCTGGCACAGTGGTGGATTGACCTTGACCGGCCGGCCGTGGCCTTGCACGAGCACGACGGGTTCGAGGCGCTCGCCGCTTGGGACGTGACGCTTCAGTACAAACACGGTTTGGCGTGAATCTTCGTTTGACACGGTATGGCTTACACATCGTTTGGGAGCAGGGAAGTTTGGACTTCTGTTGCGAGCTAATTTTCCTGGTTGGGAGCAGGGAGCTTTGGAGTCCATAGGCCATAGCTTTTGTGTTTTGTGGATGGAAAAAGCGTGTAATGTGTTCGGCATTTCCTGCGTTCCCAAGTGTACGTGACCTATGGGACTTGTGCTTGTGGATTCTGAAATTTACGTTTGTTGATTGATGATCAGTAAGAAAACGATGTGTAAGTCGCGTTTGCAAGGCATGTCCATGGGCAGTTGGGCACGATTAAGGCTTCCAGATTCGCTACTCTTTAGCGGAAATTAAGCTGAATTCTATCTATTAAAATTTTCTTCTTTTCAGAGGAGAGTTTTATATAAAGTTGCCATTCTGAAGCCAAGATCCCAAATACTATACTAGGTAGATTCATGCCCTAATCAGGACAGGCGGGATGATCGATCCCGTTGCTCTATTTAGATTTAATTAAAGGTCAATCGGGAGAGAGAACAACACGCTTAAATAAATATGGTAAATAAACGTACACGGTGCCTTACCAACTACTAGACGGAAACACCAATCCATCACATGGACATGTAACAGAATCCAACAAACTGCCCGTAAGGCATTAAGGTTGCCAACTTGACAAATAATTGTAGTCCCTTCAATACTGACACCGGTGGAAGTGGAACCACAAAAATTTATAGAGACACGACATCTTCCGGTGCGTGCCTTCTATTATTAGCCGACGATGAAGACTGCACACAAAAAAATGCAAATGCTAATATTTTTATTTGGGAAGAAAAAATGGGTTGAGTTGAGCCTAACAAAGGCCCAAAAAGACATACGAAAGCCGAACAAACTAAAATGGATGGGCCGGCCCAAGATTCACAGCCGTACGACCGAACCGTCACCCGTAGCCCACGAATCCGCTCGTCCTCCCCAAAACCTCTCGTTGGCGTCGCCCGTCGCACAGAGTCCAGCTGCGGTCAGGACTCTCCCCAACTCCGGCGAAGGGAGCAGGAGTGTTGGCGTCAGTTGGGCGTCGTCGCCATGGACGAGGCAACCAAGAAGAAGGTGGAGGCTGCGGTGCTGGAGATCCTCCGGGGCTCCGATATGGAGTCCGTAACGGAGTATAAGGTCCGCAAAGCCGCCGCCGACCGGCTCGGCATCGACCTCTCCATCCCCGACCGCAAGCTCTTCGTCCGCGGCGTCGTTGAGGAATATCTACGCTCACTCTCCTCCCAGGAGGAGGAGGAGGCGGAGGAGGGCGGCGCTGGCAGGGAGAGCAAGGACAAGGAACAGGAGGAGGAGGAAGAGGAGGAAGATGAGGAGGAGGAGGGTAAGGGCGGCGGGAAGAGAGAGTACGACGACCAAGGAGACCTTATCCTGTGCCGCGTGAGTTCCTTCTCCCGTACCTCTCATCTCGCGCTTGTTCGATCGATCCAGATTACTAGGGTTTTGGGTTTTGTGGCATGATGTGATTTGTGCGTGCAGCTGTCGAGCAAGAGGAGGGTGACTCTGTCGGAGTTCAAGGGCAGGTCGCTGGTGTCCATCCGCGAGTTCTACGTGAAGGACGGCAAGGAGATGCCCTCCGCCAAAGGTGTGCTACGGGCTATAGACATTTTGTGCACAATGTTTGATGCTTTTTCATACCAACCAATGCAAATTAAATCTAAATGAAGTAACCCTTGTGCACGATGAATTAAAATTAAAATATTATATCTATCATAATCCTTTTTCACAACCGTGCCTTTGGCATGTTTTTCATTAGGAGAAAATTAGAGATACTAAATAACCAGAAAGTCCAATTGGACAGCCAAGGCTTGCACAAGACCAGACCAAGATCTACTCCACAATAGTCTCCAACTATATGAAATATTTACGACGGTTCTGAATCAACAAACAAGGCCCGGAGCGCCACTAAGGATCTGTACCCAGCCATGATCCATTGCTCGGCTTCCTCAGAAATATCACTGGTGATCCGAGGCACTGATCTCCATTGAATTCCAAAAACCATCCATCATAATCCATTTATCAAATGTTCTTAATTACATCATTTCATACAAAATTATGACTGTAACAATGCACATGTCAACACCTAGTTCATGCCAAAGTATGTACCATTTGCTACAAACACTTATGTAGTCAGACACAAAAGAAATGTCAAAGCATTATTGATACACGAAGTCCAATGTGCGCTTCACGATCACATTCCATCTATCAGGGCTAACAAACAGTAAAATACTTCATGATTACGTTCCATCTATCAGGGCTAACTAAAGATAAAAGCAAAACACTTTTATCCATCATGCTCTAACAATCAATCCCTTTAGCCTTCTAAACAAGGGTATACATTGTTTTGCCGGTTAGTTGCCCTCTGGTGCCACTCAATGCAGTTCCTGAGCTCCAGTAGGGTATCGAGACCTCCAAGCATCTTGTCACTAATAACAGAGAACGTGAAAATAAACCCGATGAACCAGCAGACTAAAACATCTCTATGCACTTGGTTAAATTCACCAACAAAATTGGCTGCAGCCTTCATTAAGTCTGAAGCTGAATTCCCATCGATACAATTTCTCAGAACAATAATATTAAAAAAGGAGTACAAGAAAGGTTGGCATAGCACCTCCATGGACTCTTCCCCATTCCAGTCACCTTTGAAGTGAGTTTAGAATCTAATATTATTAGTCATGGTGTGTGTGATGCTTCATTCCAAGTCCTCAGAACAGAAGAAGTTTCAGTTCACTTTTTTTTGTCCAACCACAAACACAATATCTAAGTCTAGAAGAATTGAGATATTTATATTTGCCATTTATGTATTGTCTTTACTCTTTATTGAAAAATGTCCATCAAGGAGTACCCCTGTTATCTTCAAAATGTAGATGCAAGATTTACCTTCCGGGACAGTGTGGTATAATTGGGAAGTCGGATCGCGCCTGCCTTTCCTGCTGCTGAAAAGAAGGGTTGGACACAGATTCAGTATATTAGTAACATTCAGACTTAACTGGACACAGATTCAGACTTAGCCCATATTTGACAGGTCCCTTCAACCTGAAATCATTGGGTTTAGCTACAAATGATTAGCGAAAGCAGAATCAATAAAAACAAACTGTTCCACCTCTCAATATTATATGGAGTGACAATTTTAGCATAAGTCAGGTTCAAAGCAATACTCCATGGTATCCCCAATTCATCATATTTATGTTTGGATCTGGTGGGATTACAGTATGGCTGAGAAATCAACACTCTTGCACATTAAGTTTCCTCTAACCCGGCCTTCTTTAGGTTTCATCCTGCTGCAAATTGATTTAATTGGCCTTCTAGAACGCTGTGTGGCCTGAGCATTTCAAGAAAAGATAATTAAAGATTAGTTAAAATTATCCTGATATCCATAGGTTTTATACATGCAAAATAATATTTTGTACCTCTGCAACTAAGAGATTCATCAAAAGCAGGATCATGTTTACACCAGCCACCACCACTGCCACGCCATCACAATTCTCGTAGTCTTCACCTATCAATTTCTTTCGGTAATTTTACATGTCCGAAATGTATCAACCCCATTTATTCTTTCTAGGCTGCAGTCTAGAGTAAGGAGAAGATGATAAACATATACAAACTAACTTATATAAGCATATGAAGATACACCATTTAAATAGAGAGGTGCACACAATGTGTTGAAATTCAACCCTGATGTGAGGAGCATTTGACTGGTAGACAGAATTTCTAGCGATTTCACAGTTCACATCAGCTCAGCTTCCAAAGGGCACTACTCCATGAGGTAGCAGGCATTTCTACCTGCAACTGTAGCTGGTTGAGCATCGTCCTTGAGGTAGTGGGCATCATCGGAGCACTTGACCACGAACACTCCATGTTGCAACACAGAAGGAGCAGGAGCCACCCAGCAACCACCTGCACCCAGTGACAGCCCACTGTTGCCATCGTGCCTATCCTCTCCTTACCTCAAACCACCATTACAGGCATACATTTTACAAATCATGTGACTCCGCCAGCCTGCACTAGTAGAGAAACGACCTTTCATCCATGGCCAAAAAGTATTTAGTCTCGGTATAAAATTGCAACCGTGACTAAAGGGAGGACTGGGACCTTTAGTCTCAGTTTGTAATACAAACTGGGACCAATTCCACCCTTTAGTCCCGGTTGTAATGGAAACCAAGGCGTGTCAGTGCGGGAAGCTTTAGTCCCAGTTTGAGACACGAACCCGGACTAAAAGTGTGACGTTTAGTCCATGTTTCAGGCACGAGACTAAACCTTTAGTCTCGGTTTGTGTCTCAAACCCGGACTAAAAGTGCCTCCAGAGTGAATTTAAAAGGAAAGCATATCTTATCTAAGTCAGATGTGTGGTGGAGTTGAGATGGCAACGTGTGCAAGGGTTGAAATGGGACGTCTTGAGTTCGAATCTCCACACCCGCACCTTTTTTTCACCCAATAAACTAAAAATAGAGACCTTTAGTCCCGATTTCATAGTCCTAGTTAGTCCCGGTTTCCATAACCGGGACTAAAGGGGGTTGGGAACCGGGACTAAAGCTGCTTTCTCTACTAGTGCTGCATCCCTATACTCAAAATCATGGTTTTACTAAAAATCAAAAGATAGTAGGTGGATAAAGGAAGGAGGTGTTCTAGAAGGGCTTTGTCGCTGTCCAAGGGCACTGCTATAGGGTCGCTGCTGCCGTGCAAGGTGCAAGGCAAAGAGACAGGGCAAATGGTAGTCAAGGTCCAACCGACTGACCCAGGCAGAATACAGCACGCGGGATTTCCAGGTGGGATTGGGGACCGGCGACAATAGAATCACCTCCACCTCCGCCTCCACGGCAACCAGTCCTCCCCCTCCGCGGCCACCTTGTCACTTAGCTCCACCCTGGTGTCATCCCCTCCCTACTCCCCCTCAACCATCTCCACCAACCTGGCCCGTATCTATGCCTAGAGGTTTGGGTATCTCGAGCGGCGGGTAGTAGGCGGCGGCGTATCCCATGGGGCCAGAGTAGCGGGCGCGGTCGGCTGCGGGGCGGAGGCGTGGGTGGGTGCTGCCGTCACTGAGTGAGGCGCGGTAGGTGGCGTGGCAGAGGCGCGAGCGGGTACAACCATCACGGAGGCGGGTTCGGCAGGAGGCAAAGGTGGAGCCGTGGAGGGCTGGAGGCACGAGCAGGAGGTAAGGCAGGAGCGATAGAGCGAGGAAGGGGATTCACGGATGAGGGAGGGACTCAAGGGCCCACCTGTCGGTGCCAATAGACGTGGGCGATGGATGAAGAGTGATCGGAAGCACTGCAAATGTTTTAAGTAGGAGAGAATTTAGAACTGAATAGCAATATCGACATGAGGTCATTTTTTCAGTGTTGTCTGTGTTGTCATTTACCTGTGGCTATTACGTATCCATATTTTCGTAAACGTTGGGTTTATTTATAGAGAAACACTGCAAATACAACAATTAACTTTTCAACCGGTCACTGCGTAGGGTAACCTTTTCATTTCTTTGTTTTATGTTGTGGTGTGCTTGTTTTCGTGTGTCGTTGTTTATCTCCTTTCTTCCCTTTTTTACGTACATTTTTCCTGGTGCAGGTATTAGTCTGACGATGGAGCAGTGGGAAGCATTTTGCAATGCTGTACCTGCAATAGAGGATGCCATCAAAAAGCTTGAAGATTCAGACTGAGAGCCTCTTCTTTTGCCTGTATCAAATCAAAAAGCCTATTTCTGACCCGTAACGAGGGCCATATGTGGCTTGTAAGAGCTTCAAGTTCTGTAAAAGGTTTCACTTGTGCCATGTGTAGGATGTAGACGACTATATACAGTTCGGAATATTTGCTACTAACAAGTAATGCACCATTATGGTGGCCTGGAGTTCCCATGCTATGTGATAACCGGGAATGTGTCCTAGCAAGGTCATGAAGTTTTTTCTCCAGTTTTTTCCATCATATGTTTATGTGCTGCCGATATTGGAAAGGCTGACATGAACAATACTGAGGTTTTGTTCTTCTACATTATGTTCATGCAATCTCTGATTGCCTTCCGAGGCGTTCAGGCTCTCCATTGTACACCGAAAATTCGTAAACGGATTCGGTTAAGACAGCTGGGCGTGATCTACTGTATATAGGTCGCTGTAGCAGGGCCCTCTGAATTACAAACAAGTTCGGTAGTGTTCCATGTCAGCACATGGGCTTTAAGTTTTGCTCTCTGGTGTGGCAAGAGTGACAGCAACACAAGCCACCCTTCAGAAAAGCCGCCTTCCCGTTCGTGTTGCATGTGTCACATGTCTCTATCACGTTGAGTCACAGGTGCAGCTAACATAACCTCTCGTGGATTGAAATTAATATCCAACCGATTATCTTATCTGCAACCTCTCTCGTCACTACAAGAGCTTCATGTCATGTTTCGTCAGCCATGGCAGTGTCCAGTTTATTTAGCTCTAAGCAATCTTGTTCTTTTTGAAAGGAAAAAAGAGAGGCTACTTAGCATTTAGCGAGATGCGTGAGTAGACGTGCGAACAACTATGATAATTTATCAACTACTAGTAAGCATTTTGCCAATGCCACGTGACACCCTAAAATTTGAACTTCTAAAATAGGAGTAAAACGATTTATTTTGGTATTTTATGTGCTCATGAAAATGTAGATAAACAATTTTTTTACCAAATTAAAATATATTATAAGGTTTAGCAACTTGTTGTGCATAGTGCATAAAGTTTATTGTGATGAGTGGTGTTGATCCAAAACTCCTGAAAGGATCAAAATGCTCCAGAGAGGGGCTGAATTGGGCTAATTCTAAATTTTTTGCAATAATTAAGCCCTACACTTAGCTTATTTCACCCCTTGCGTCTAGAATGTGTTTCTATTGTTCTACCGTATAAAAGTTTTGCATCCCAGGTTCCAATCCTACTCTAGCATGGCAATTCTAGGAATATAAAGACATGAAATGAATTGCTCAAATGTAAATGCTCAAAATAAAGAGAGAAAAATGAGCGCGGAGATGTTTTCCCGAGGTATCGGAGAGTCGTCACTCCCCACTAGTCCTCGTTGAAGCACCCGCGCAAGGGTGTAGCTCCTCCTTATCCACGCAAGGATCAAGTGCACTCTATGGGCTGATTCTTTGACACTCCATCACAGTGAATCGCCCACAACCGCTCACAACATGACTTGGGTCATCCACAAGCTCCGCCGGATGATCACCAACCTCCCAACCACCACCGAGCCATCTAGGTGATGGCGATCACCAAGAGTAATAAGCATAAACTCTCACTTAACCAAGACAAACCTAATGAGAAAGATGGATGCACACTTGCTACTCCCTATGCACTAGTAAGGTCCTTAATCTTGGATTATCAACTCTTAATCACCACACTAGGCTCTTGCTCTCCCTTGCACTCCAAAGGCGTTTCACAACTGAACAATTGGGCAAGACACCTCAAATGTACGAGTGAGATATGTATTTATATCCCCCATTCAAAACATAACGGTTGAGGTTCAACTCAGCAAGTATCAGGATGATCGGACGCTCCGGTCAAGGTGACCGGACGCACCGGTCAGTGTAATACGTCAGCGTGTCAGAAAGAGCCGTTTGCTCTTACCAGACTTTGGCCTACGTCCGGTTAGCACCCATCGGACGCATCCGGTCATCAAAAACCCTCTCTGGAATCTTAGTGTTGTTGATCGGACGCTGGCACCCAAAGTCCGGTCATTTCTCTGTTCAGCGTCTGGTCCGTGGTCAACAGCCTGTCCACACTGCTACAGATATGGCTAGCGTCGCGTCCGGTGAGCACTGGTGTCCAGTGTCTGGTCGCACTTTGACTGCTACTGCCGATCAAATGAACTGACTGGACTCTCCAAGCTGTGTTCGGTCACAACCAAACCAGCGTCCGGTCAATTATTTGACTCTCCATTTACTTTCAATTCGAAATTCTTTGTGAATGAAGTTCACTTCTATCGATCTTAGGGCTATTTCTGAGCTACCTAGTACTAAGTTTGACAAGTGTGCACCACACCTAATCCATTAGACTCACCTAGGTTAAGCTACTAGTCCATACCCCCTTAATAGTATGGCCAAAAGAAAAATAAAGTCCTAAACTACTCTAAGTATCTCTCCAACATCAAATGACACTTAGAACTAGTCCGTCCTTAACCTTGTCGTCCATCCTTTGAAAACTGAAACAATTTCCATCGACAGAGGCATGCCAATCATGATTGCCTAATCAATTTCTATTATCATGACATAACTCAAATTGCCTCTGCAAAACACACGTTAGGTATAGTAATATTGTGTCATCATTAATCACCAAAACCCAACTGGGGGTCTAGATGCTTTCAATCTCTTCATTTTTTGTGATTGATGACAACACAACCTCGAGTATGTAAAATAGATGGGTGAGGTTTTCAACATGCTTGGTTCATATAAGCTTTTGACAATAAGAACAAAAGGATTAGGCATGCTTATATGACCTAAGCCAACATGGTGTACTCAAAAGATATGAATTAAGTATGAGTACATGAAGTAAAACTCATTTGAATTGGAGTAAAACGTGAAAGCAAAGCCAATAAGCATAACCAAGTGACATGACATATATAAAACAATGTAGAGAGCACACATGCCACATAAGTCTCACCATCACATGTATATAATACAATGCATGAAAGTAAACATGAATGCATGAAGTATCACCCACGAAAGACCAAAAGAATCGAGTCCATCTCACACACTCCCCCTAAATCTAACATACACGGTCCCTAACATACTTGGTCCTTCTCCCCCTTTGGCATCAAGCACCAAAACCTAATGGTCAGATGGCGGGACATGAGCAGTCAAGTCGGGCGCTGAGGTGCGGTGAGAGACCTAGAACTGAGCTACATCATCCTCTGACCCTAAACTCTGACTCGGAAGCCCACTGGGTTGTACAGCTGGAGTCACTAGAGTGGTGGTGGCAGGCTAGCCTATCTAAAATGTAGATTGCTAAGGATCAACCCCAATAGCAGTGAATACATGCTGCATGAAGCTAAGTAACTACTGCTGAATCATAAGTTGCTGCTGCTGCATGGCATGCTGCTACCTCTGAAACTCATCCTATCATGCCTGAACCTGAGCAAGTGCAGCTGCGGTCTCCTATGCCTAGCATGCCTGGTCCTACCTCATCCGCTCAAGTACAGCTAGGAGTGTCGGGTCTGTTTGTGGTGGTTGTGGTGGAGCTAAGCTGGAGCCACTGGCCTCTCTATCATGTGGATGAGGTGCCATCTGTGGAATCGGCTGATAGTCATTGTCTGAGCTGTCACTCGGGTCACTCTCGACCTCATCTTCCTACTGTGTGTCAAGTTGCTCCTCCTCTGTCTTTGTGATGCTGAAAGCTCTAGTTTGGTTTTGGTGAATTGATGAAACTCTAAGTGTTAACCTAGTTTATCAAGTGATCATGAGATAGGTAGCACATTCTAAGTGAAAAAGCAAATGAAGATCATGACATGATGATGGTGATGCCATGGTGATGATCAAGTGCTTGGACTTGAAAAGAAGAAAGAGAAAAACAAAAGGCTCAAGTCAAAGATATAAATGATAGGAGGCATTTTATTTTGGTGATCGAGACACTTAGTGAGTGTAATCACATTTAGGATCGATAGCCATACTATTAAGAGGGGTGAAACTCGTATCGAAATACGGTTATCAAAGTGCCACTAGATGCTCTAACTCATTGCATATGCATTTAGGATCTAGTGGAGTGCTAACACCCTTGAAAATGTTTGTGAAAATATGCTAACACATGTGCACAAGGTGATACACTTGGTGGTTGGCACATTTGAGCAAGGGTGAAGAAGATAGAGTTGAAAAGGAGTTAGTCACGCTGGTCATGCAGTGACCGGACGCTGGGGTCCTACGTCTGGTCAGTGGAAGCAGTGAAGACGCTAGTGTCGGTCTTCGACCGGATGCTGAGTCACTTTATGACTGGATGCTGAGTGGGTGCGTCCGGTCCCACTAACGTGATAGCACACAGAGGAGATGTTGAGTGATCAAACGCTGGCTAAGTCCGGTCGAGCATGACCGGACATGTCCGGTCGTGAATTTTCGCTTTTGGATGCTTACTGGAAACGACTGAACACTGAGGTCCTGTGTCCAGTCACTTCGAAGCAGCACGTCTGGTCACAACTTGAATGTGCTGATGACCATTGAGATCAAGCGATCAGCGTTTGAAGCAGGGGCCATGTGGCGTGCATCGTGCGATCGAACACTGTGGTCCAGCGTCCGGTCAATCTGACCGGCGCGTCCGATCGCCCCGTGTTCAGTGCAATGAGGAGCCCAACGACTCTATTTGTGGGGGCTCTCTATTTAAGCCCCATGGCTGACTTAAGCTCACTCTCTTGGCCATTTGCATTGACATAGCAACCTTGTGAGCTTAGCCAAAGCCCTCCCACTCATCTACATCATTGATTCATCATGTTTGTGAGATTGAGAGAGAATCCAAGTGCATTGCTTGAGTGTTTGCATCTAGAGGCACTTGGTATTCGTGTTTTGCTGTGGAATTCACTTGTTACTCTTGGTGGTTGCCACCACCTAGATGGCTTAGAGCAGCGAAGATCGTCGAGCGGAGGTTGGTGATTGTCTCTAGCTCCGATCATAGTGATTTGAGGGGTTCTTGACCTTTCCCCGACGGAGAGCCAAAAGGTACTCTAGTGAATTACTCATGGCTTGTGTGATCCTCATCTTGTGTTGGTTGTGTGGCACCTTATTGGGGGTTTGGCGTGTGATGTCAATTAGCGCATGAACCTCCAAGTGAGTAAATTGCCACAACGAGGACTAGCTTGCCGGTAAGCAAGTGGACCTCGGTAAAAATCATTGTGTCATCATTTGATTCTGAGGTGATTGATCTTCATTGGTATTCATCTTTGTGATTGATTGGTTCACTCCTCGATACGGTGATATAACTATCTTGCTCTCTCTCTTTACATTACCATAAACTAGTTGTCAAGCTCTTTAGTGTAGCTAGTTGTGAGAGCTTGATAGTTTAGTTAGTGTGGCTCTTTAGTTAGCTTTTAAGAGCACACTAACTTAGTGTAGTGACTTAGCTATTGTATGGATAGAAACTATATAAACTAGAATTATAGTAGGTGGCTTGTAATTTTAGTAGGCTAGCGCAACACTTACTTCGCCTCATAATTGTCTAACCGGTTTGTTAAGTATTCTTATAGAAATTTTTAATAGGCTATTCATCCCCTCTAGCCATTAGGACCTTTCAGATGCCCTTGATGATCTCATCCTGCTGAGCTGCTGTCTCTGGTACCTTAGGGTGATGACTCAGCTAGCGAGGTGTCCTTGCATGACTATGACATAGCATCTAGCTCATGTCATACTATGGAAACTTAGTAGTAGCACCTGTCCACTCTACCATTGTCTCTGGGGACTTGTGTGGAACTGCCTTTCGGAGTAAGAAAGTGATTCAATGAGCATAAGACAACTGATGGTGACCTCTGAAGCCCTCTGCTAGTGTGTCCTCCATCTCTTAAAGAATCACATCCCAAATATCAAAGACAGTCTGAGACACTAGGTAATGCACTAGCCACAGCTGAATTCGAGTTAGGCCCTCACGATAGCCTATCCTCGAAAGCAGAGTCCTCCTTATAGTAGCATCAAGGAACCGAGTTGTAGGTCTAAGGTCACATGGTGTCCTGCTCGACCCCTTGCTAAATAGCTCTATGAAGCACGGTCTAACAAGATCTGTAGGTGGCACAAGTCCACTGTGAGGGCGTCTCGGAGGCTCTGTCTGTCCATAGCATGCCTCATGAAGACAAATAGGTGACTTTGGAATCCTCAATATCTCTCTGACCCTTGAGCTCTAGAGCCTATAGTCATGCCCTTGGAAAGCAAAATGAATAAACCTATGTCTCAGGTCAATCCATAAGGAGGAGTAGAACTCACAGACCCAAGATAGAACATACCGACTAGTCCGTCCAAGGAGATCTGACAAGCCTGACAGATAAGTGAGGTGAGGATGGATCTACTCGCCTACAACTATAGTTAGAGACTCTAAAGAGCAGACCCGCTGAGATCTAAAGGCAACACCCTTGTTGAGATATGCACTATAGAAGTCCTCCTGCAACACAGTGTAGAAGTGCTCTGAGGTACGCTCATCCTTCCTAGGTGGAAACAAATTCTCAAACTGTATGACTATAGCTGCTACACCTATCTAGCTATGGCTGCCCTTAGGTCAAGGTGAACAATCGGAGGCAGACCCTGTGGTCTAGGAGGTGGACGAGAGCCCCACCTCTGTGTCTAAGGCCTCGGTGACACCTGAGTGCATGTGCGACTAGAGCGTCGAAGCTATGACTGTGCTACCTGCTCTACCTCCTCAACCTGCTCTCCCTACTAAGCATCCTCTATCTGCTCTGTCGATTGTGTTTGTTGCTCAGTCACCCCATGAGTCTGACTCTCCTCTAAAGAGACACGACATCCTCCAAGCATGATGATCCTAGGTGGACTACCAAGACTAGCCTCAATCCTCTCGATGCCCTTTGAGCCAATGACAATTGATCGCCTATGTGAATGCCACTGCCAGATCCACCTATCTTGGCTCGCTCTATGGTGGCTTCCACTGCTGCTGCTCTCTCTACCTCAACATCATCTCTCTTGCGCTTCTTCTTTGTAGCCTTTTTCACCTTTCCTTTTTGCTGAGTAGTCAGGCGAGGCAGAGGCATTGGATCCTCATTGCCAGGACTACCCCTGATATTCTTGTAACGTGCCATCTCTAAAGCTAATAAGAATCACTGCCACTGACAAGAAACAACTACCAACTGACACTCGTGAGGCTTGGCCTCAATCCATACTCGTGGGCTTAGCCCTGAGTAAAGCTGCCACTGTCAACTACCAAGCAACCTCAAGCACACTGACTCACTACATAGATGGAATAGATGGATATAAATAAGAACATTATATAACTTGAGATAAGAGAGTAATCCTATTAGAGCAAGCAATTGGGTAAGAGATAGAAGAACGTCTTGCTACCTGTTAAAACTCCTATGAAAAGATGAGTATACTGAGCACAATGGGGCACCAAGAGGTCACGACAAGGATACAAGGGAAAGGCACTGTCGGCCAATGAATTTGTCAGAGCAGCTACTCTGGAGGACGAGCAAGGCTGGGGTAGGAGCGTAGGACGGTGAGCCGGTGCGGAGAAGAAGTCTGGTGGCGGTGACGAGCCTAGCACAGGCACAGCAAGGAGCATCATGGCACGGTGAGTGGAGGCACGGGCGCAGGCACGACGATAGAGATGCAGGCGTGGGCACGGTGCCAAAGATGCAGGAGCGGTGAGGGCAAGGTGGCGTGTGGTGAAATAAATGAGGGCCCCCATGATAGTTACAGAAGAAATAGGTCTAATCCACATGAGTTGAAGCAACCGGACGCGCCAGTGAAAATGACCAGACACAGAAAATCAGAGTCCGATCGAGTACAGAGAGATCCAGAAACGCCCAAATGGTGATCGGACACATCAAATTGCCTCTGCAAAACACACATTAGTCATAGTAATCTCGTGTCGTCATTAATCACCGAAACCCAACTGGGGGCCTAGATACTTTCAACTCCAAAACAATTTGAAATGTTTTTGAAAAGAGTTAGAAAAATGATTTTGAAGTAAAAGAAAAGCAATTTCTTTTCCTCTCTCCTCACTCTCTTTGGTTTTGGCCCGCCTCCCCTCTATAGCCCGAAGGCTACTTGGCCTAGTTGAGCCGCAGCGTCGCTTACCTCTCCCTTGGTCCAGCGCGCCTCATGGCCTAGCAGCGTGCGGACGATGCCCCCTCTCTCGCTCTGCCGCTGACACCTCGATCCCACATATCAGTCAGTGTTGTCTTCTACCTCAAGCCATATCCACGTCGGACACTGCCGCCACCATGATTCCTCACCTTGGCGTGCGCCCCAAGCTTTTCTCCTCATAAATACTGAGCCCCGTGTTCGCCGTCTCCATCCCTAACCCTAATTCAAGCCGCTATGCCGCCCTATGCCCTAGCACCGCTATCGAGATCTCGCCGTGAAGAAGCTCTATGCCGTTGTGATGATTATCTACTCCTGCATGCCCATAAGTGCCTCCCCAAGCTTCGCGTTGCATTCTCAAGCACGCCAAGCCTTTTCTTTCTCTCTGTCTTGCTTTGCTTTGCCTTAACCGTGTCGCCGTCGCTCCACCACCACTGGTGCTTGGCGCCAGCCACCTCCGTCCACTCTTAGCCCCCATAGATCACAGTGTTAGTTTCATCGTGGTCCCCTCTAACTCCTAGTATAGATCCTGAGCCAAATAGCGGTCTATAGGGTCGATTTCAAGCTTCGCCGACGAGCTTCTCGCCGCCGACCATGGCCAGCCGTCACGCCTAGCACTGTTCTGGCCGCCAGCGTATCTCTCTCCCCCTCTTTTCTAATCTGGGCTGACCAGATTCAACCCAATGGTCCAAGATCGCTGGTACCCCTTCGCTATGGCGGTTTTACTAAAGAGCCCCTCCCTTTTCCAGTATTAGAACCCACCGTCCAGCGTAGTTCAAAATAATTCAATCCAAGCCCTGGATCCTATGTTTTGACCCCTGCAGTTTTCCTAAAAATGAAGCCAAGTCCACAGAGAAGTTTTAATTTATTTTCTTTTATTTTAAAACTAAAAATGAGTTCAAAATAATTACAAAATTGTCACTAATTTTGTTTTGCTCATATTTTCTCCATTTTAACTCTAATTTGACCCGTTCAAGTTGCGTTAGATTCATAATTGAGTAATCTTTATATTCATCCTACTGTTAAATATATTTTCAACTTTTGAAATTCAAGTTTAGATTTAATCTATTATTTTATTAAAGAAAATCTTGTTTAATTCATAACTTTTTTCGTTATAGCTCCGATTAGAGTGCCTTTTGTGTCTGTGTGCTTGTAGTAATCTTTTTATAACCTTTTTACCTGTTGTTTATTATGTTTGGTGTATTGTTCTAATTTAGATCTATTGTTTGCTTCATGTATGATTGCATGGATGCTTGTGTGGTGCTTTGTGATCATGTCCAGTCGGTGAGCTTTGCGTTGGTGATATAAAAGAAGTTGATGATTCAGAAGAAGTCCTTTGGAGGTTACAATTCAATAGAAGAATGATCTAAGTTTAAGGCAAGTATAGCATGGGGTCTTCCTTATTGTCCTATACACCTTTAATCATATAATTCATGCTGCATGTGTCTACCTTGATTACCACTAAGGATTTCCTATTACTTTGTTACCTTATGCCTTGTTACCTATGGGGTATTACATTGGGTAGTATGATGCTAGTGCTTAATTAAAGACCATGATCTTATAACTTGACTAATGGTATATGCAATAAACACTAAAAGATTCTTTTTAGCAATATGGAAGAAGGGGGCTAGAGCATCAGGCTATTTTTATGGTGCTCTAGATTTCTCTCCCTAAGGACTTATCTATAAGTGATCATTCAGGACTTACAGTATAGCTGTAAGGGCTACATAGCTCTGGCTTTAGCTCAGTATGAGGACCTTTTTCTAGCTTGTTAGTGGTTACCTTTATTGGTGTAAGAATGGCTTGACGAATCGGATATAGTGTGGCATCTATCCCCATGTGGATAGGTTGCGCGTCATTATGCCATCAGGAAGGGGGGCTCTACATCTGTTTGCTGAGTAAATCTAATAGCCCTAACTTGTTAGATGAACCTTTGAAAGGCTTCATAGTGAACCCTGCCGACCTTCCTTAGAAGTGGGTCAAGAGATTAGCTACCTTGGGCGAAAGGGTAAATCACAACTCACAGTAAAAGTGTACAACCTCTGCAGAGTGTAAAACTGGTATATCAGCCGTGCTCACAGTCATGAGCGGCCTTGAAACATTTATGGAATAGATGATAAACACGGATGATACTGATAATGAAGATGCTCATTAAAGATTACTATTTATGCTATTCATTATTCATGTTTACCTGATCATGTGTTTATATGGACTTATGGATAAACTTGTTGCCACCCAATTGCTAAAAGATGACTCATTGAAAGCTAATCACAGTTAAACCAGTGTCAACCTTTTGAGTCTCATGAACTATAGGTTATATTTGTTGAGTACGACATGTACTTATGCTTGCTTTAGTTTTTAAATCTTTAGAAAAATACCAGATGGGTACCAGATTGATAAAGTTTGGAGGAATTAGGCTTATGATCAACTAGTTAGTTGTCCTTATGGAAGTGGAGTCTTCACCTAAAGATCAGAGTTGTCTTTCCGCTATCTATACTCTGAGGTTGTATTCTTTATACAAATACGCTATGTAATAAGCATTGTCTTATGATATTACCCTTATTTATAGCTATATGTGAAATTTGACTTCCTAGGCTCACATATGGTGTGTATCTGATTTTGTTCTTAAAACTAGGTGCTACAAAATGGTATTAGAGCAATACTGACTGTAGGACACAAGCCTAGTAGAAACTGGTCATTTTATGGTTTAGAAGTTACTACAAAAACCCTTGCTCTATGAACCTTGATATTTTCTTCTCTACTATATCTCTTCCCTTACTATTCATCTCTACCTTGGTGCTTATTTAAAGTCTTTGTTCTCATCTTCACTCCTTGGTTTGATATGCTTTTAAAATTGTTCCTCACCACCTTCTTGTGTAATCTGAAGATAAGTCTTAGGATTGTTACCCCTAATACAATGAGGACGATAGTATCGCCAGTTGAGTCAATATTTGAAGGGTGAACCTTTATTGTTCAGTTGGTTGTCATTATGTTTATATTTGTTTTGGATCTTTGAAATGAGTGCAATGATCTTATGGGGTTTGCCCATAATGTCATTTAGTTTATAGGCTTAAGGTATAAGGATCAGTGCAATAAATAGTTGGGTTTTGGGTTCTTCTGTTTTCTCTATCCTATCTTTTTAGAGCAGCCTGCACTCTTCAGCTTTTATCTTTGTTTTTCAAAGACCAAAAATCATAGAAAAATTCTATACAATAGTAGACTTCAACATCTTTCTCTGAACACAAGAATCACCCTGATAGCTATGTTGTTTATGGAATTATGAAAATCACAAGACGATGCACCTGTGCTGTCTGAATCCTGGAGTAGTTCCTGTTGTGCACCATTTTCAGGTACCTAGACTGCAGAATTTAGAAAAGTGTTCTATAAGGAAGTTGTGGAGGATTTTATAAGCTTTCCAACAATGTAAGCTACTACTTTATTGGATTAACAGAATGAGAGTACCACTGTTTTACTGCACTATTATTTTTCTGCTTGCGAGGAATTCCAGATTTCTTGTTCTTGCCCATACACGTGAGTATCATTAGGATGTCAGAACATCTTGATACTAGTTGGATCATCTGGAAGAAGGTGCAAGATATCCTTCTTGTGTCCCCTAGTTGATCTTTTCTTAAGGGGGGTAGCCAAAGTGAAGGTGGTTTTGAAGATTCTAGCTCTCACTAGGAAGGAATCCTACTACTTCTAATCCACCATCATCCAATTCCCCATCGATAGAGCAAGCTTTGTTGACACAGACTCAGTTATTATAGACTATTACTCAAAGAGTGTTGAACAACCCACATCAAACATCACCTATTGACAAGCATGGTGAATTTATGAAGGGATATTCACCGACATTCTCTCATACAAGTGAACCACTAGAAGCTGATGACTGGCTTAGAGATGTGGAGTGACAATTGGACATAGCTCGGCGTGATGACCATGAGATGGTGCTTTTTGCATCTAGCCAACTCTAGGGCGCAACACAAGACTGGTGGAAGTCTTACCAATATGGACGTCCCAACAATGTTGGACAGATCACCTAGAAGGAGTTTAGCGAGAGCCTCAGGTCATACCACATTCCCACAGGTGTGGTAGAACTTAAGCAAGAAGCGTTCCTCAACTTGAAGCAAGGATCTGTGTTAGTGTGTGAGTATCATAATCGGTTCACTCAATTGTCACGCTATGCTCCAAAAGAGGTGGATAGTGATGCTAAGAAGCAAAAACATTTTTTGAAAGGGCTAAATGATGGTTTGCAAATACACCTGATGACCGTGGTGTATGCCAACTATTAGACATTGGTGAATAGAGCAATTGTAAATGAGAACAAGAGTTGAGAGATGGAAGAAAAGAAGAGAAAGCATGACCTTCAACGCCAGTTAAGAAATACCCATCTTCGTTTCGCTACACAAGTAGAATATCAGTTACACCCTATGAATCTGCTTGGAAGTAATGATCAAGATCAGTATCATCAACCTAATGATGAAGTGCAGCATTTTAGCTCTCAAGAGCCATGTCTATCATCTCTCACTATCACCTTGATAACAACAAATACTTCTACTAGTAAGGAATGTTATGATTGTGGTGAGATTGAACCCTATAAGAACGATTGTCTTGAGAAGCTTGCTGAGAGTAATCAAAGCTAGAGTCAACAACAACAGGAGTTAGAACAGAATGTCCCTAAGGAGTAGGTGTAAGGAAATAAGTTAAAGCGAAACTACATTCAAGGCGGATTGAACAATGTGGATCTGATTACCACTCATGGTGCTAAGGAGGTCATTTATGGTTTGATAGCAGTAAGCTCAGACATTGCTATGGTATTGTTTGACCCTAGTGCGTCACATTCATTCCTCTCTAGGGAATATGTGGAAGAACATAAGATAACTATGCTTCTTATGAGGAAACCCTTAATAGTTAACTCTCTAGGAGGAGAAAAGAAGGCAAACCGCATATGCCCAAAAGTTAGTCTAAACATAAAAGGGAAGAACTTCGAGGCAAACCTTATCGTTTTGAAGTTAATGGACATTAATGTTATTCTTGGAAAGGGGTGGTTATCTGCTTGTAAAGGAATAATTAAGTATGCTCAACGTTCGGTGCTACTAACAGCACTGCCCGGAGAAAGAATTGAGTATGAGGGTATCCAACTTGCACCTGAGGAAGATGAGAATGACCTGCTAGAAGGTGTGTCCTATGAAGAAAGTAAAGTGGACTGTGAGTTTTCAGATGTCATTGTAGAGGAACAAATCCCTTTGGAGGAGATCAATAAGATAGATGATCACGCCTATAGAAACTATCCAACTAAGAAGGTTCCGAATGCTTAAGGTGCCATATGAAGTTAAGTCATACTCTCTAGCTCTCACTTGGAAGAATCAATTAATCTAATAAGGAAGGTGGTACCCAAAGATGTGAGAGAAACTCAGAGTTTCAATGAGGTTTGGTTAGAGGTTCAAGGAAGGTTTATCCAAGATCATCAATTATTGGTAGAGCTACCGGAGAAGCTTTAAAGTTAGTTTGGATCAAGAGACCTCAACTAAGTGTTTGAAGGAGTCCAAGAAGAGGTTGAAGAAAAACCTATGTATTAGCTTTCTCAGATCAGGACAAGAGATTTATATCTACAATGATGCCCCTTGTCAAGGTGTGGGATATATCCTTATGTAAGAAGAAAAAAATAGAGGCTTATGCAAGAAAACATGAGATGGAACATCTGACGTATGATCTGGAGTTATCCATTGTAGAGCATGGAGATGTTATCTACTTGGGCATAACAAGTGACATCTAGGTGAATCACAAGAATCTAAAGGATATCTTCACTAAGATGGTTTTGAGCTTGTGACATCATTGTTGGATTGAAGCAATCAAGGTTTTACGACTTGGAAAAGTGTTATCACTTCAAGGAGCAAAGTCATGGCCGATGCCCTTAGCAATGGAGAATTCCGCTAACAAGGTTCAGGTGACACCAAGGACTAAGAATTGTATTTCAAGTTCGAGCAACTTAACCAGATTCTTTAATGTTTTAAAGATTGGCAGTAGAATCTCCTTCTGACTAAGAGATTCGTCAGGCTCCGTTGGAAGGTGGATATTTTAAGAAAGAGAATTGCTATTATAGGAAAGGTAGACTAGTGATTGGAGTTACCTGAGTATCGTTTGGAGTATCTATCAGAATCTTGGAATCAGTTTGGCAAGATACTTGGAATAAGGTTAACAGGTATCCAAAGTAAAGCAGGATCCTTATAAAGAAGATGGAACTACACGAGGAAGTAAACAAGAATCCAAAGATAAAGTATTCCTATCTCCTAGTCGACGTCTTTTGAATCTCGGGGATGAGATTCATCTTAAGGGGTAGAATTGTAACACCCTAAAATTTGAACTTTTGAAATAGGATTAAAATGATTTATTTTGGTATTTTATGTGCTCATGAAAATGTAGATAAATAAAACTTTTTATCAAATTAAAATATATCATAAGGTTTAGCAACTTGTTGTGCATACATACTGGTGCATAAAGTTTATTGTGGTGAGTGGTGTTGATCCAAAACTCCAAAACAATTTGAAATGTTTTTTAAAAGAGTTTGAAAATGATTTTGAAATAAAAGAAAAGAAATTTCTTTTCCTCTCTCCTCACTCTCTTTGGTTTTGGCCCGCCTCCCCTCTGCAGCCCAAAGGCCGCTCGGCCTTCCTTTCATTCACGTGGCCTAGCTGAACCGTAGCGTCGCTTCCCTCTCCCTCAGCCCAGCGCGCCCCGTAGCCTAGTAGCACGCGGACGCCACCCTCTCTCTCGCTCTATCGCTGACACCTCAGGCCTGCATGTTAGTAGGCATTATCTTCTACCTCATGTCGTATCCACGTCAGACACCACCACCACCACAATTCCTCGCCTTAGCGTGCGCCCCAAGCTTTTTCCCTCGTAAATATCAAGCCCCGCGTCCGCTGTCTCCATCCCCAACCCTAATTAGAGCCACTATGCCGCCCTATGCCCTAGCGCCACCATCGAGATCTCGCCGTGAAGAAGCTCTATGCCGCCGTGATGATTAGCTACTCCTGCATGTCCGTAAGTGCCTCCCTGAGCTTCGTGTCGTGTTCTCGAGCATGCCAAGCCTTTTCTTTCTCCATATCTTGCTTTGCTTTGCCTTAACCACGTCGTCGTCGCTCCGCCGCTGTTGGTGCTCGGCGTCAGCCACCTCCATCCACTCTTAGCCGTTGTAGATCGCAGTTTAGTTTCATTGTGGTCCCCTCTAACTCCCAATACAGATCTCGAGCTGAATACAGATTGCAGTGTTAGTTTCACTATGGTCTCTAGGGCCGATTTCAAGCTTCGCCGATGAGCTTCTTGCCGCCGACCATGGCCAGCCGCTGCGCCTGGCACTGTTTCGGCCGCCGATGTCTCTCTCTTCCTCTCCTTTCTAATCTGGGATGGCCGGATTCAATCCAACGGTCCAAGATCGCTCGTACGCCTTCGTTGTGGCGGTTTTACTAAAGAGCCCCTCCCTTTTCCAGTATTAGAACCCGTCGTCCAGCGTAGTTCAAAATAATTCAATCCAAGCCCTGGATCTTATGTTTTGACCCCTGCAGTTTTCCTCAAAACGAAGCCAAGTCCATAGAGAAGTTTTAATTCATTTTTCTTTTATTTTAAAACTAAAAATGAGTTCAAAATAATTACAAAATTGCCACTGATTTTGTTTTGCTTATATTTTCTCTGTTTTAACTCCGATTTGACCCGTTCAAGTTGCATTAGATTCGTAATTGAGTGATCTATATGTTCATCCTACTGTTAAATATATTTTCAACTTTTGAAATTTGATGTTAGATTTAATCTATTATTTTATTAAATTAAATCTTGTTTAATTCCTAACTTGATTACCAACTTGAAGAATTATCTATGTTTAAGACAAGTATAGCATCAGATCTTCCTTGTTGTCATATACACCTTTAATCATGTAATTCATGTTGCATGTGTCTACCTTGATTACCACTAAGGATTTTCTAGTACTTTGTTACCTTGTGCCTTGTTACCTAGGGGGTATTGCATTGGGTAGTATGATGCTAGTACTCAATTAAAGACCATGATCTTATAACTTGACTAATGGTATATGCAATAAACACTAAAAGATGCTTTTTAGCAACATAGAACAATGGGGCTAGAGCATCGGGCTATTTTTATGGTGCTCTAGATTCCTCTCCCTAAGGACTTATCTATAAGTAATCATATGGGACTTACAACACAGCTGTGAGGGCTACATAGCTCTAGCTTTAACTCAGTATGAGGACATTTCTAGCTTGTTAGTGGTTACCTTTATTGGTGTAAGAATGACTTGACGAATCGAGTATAGTGCGGCCTCTGTCCCCTTGTATATAGGTTGCGCGTTATTGTGCCATCAGGAAGGGGGCTCTACATCCGTTTGCCGAGTAAATCTAATGGCCCTAGCTTGTTAGACGAACATTTGAAAGGTTTCATAGTGAACCCTGTCGACCTTCTTTGGAAGTGGGTCAAGAGATTAGCTACCTCGGGCGAAAGGATAAATCACGACTCACAGTGAAAGTGTACAACCTCTGCAAAGTGTAAAACTGGTATATCAACCGTGCTCACAGTCACGAGCAGCCTTGGAACATTTACGGAATCGATGATGAACACGAATGATACTAATGATGAAGATGCTCATTAAAGATTACTGTTTATGCTATTCATTATTCATGTTTACCTGATCATGTGTTTATATAGGCTCGTGGATAAACTTGTTGCCACCCAATTGCTAAAAGATGACTAATTAAAAGCTAATCGCAGTTAAACCAGTGTCGACCTTTTGAGCCTCATGAACCCAGGTTATATTTGTTGAGTACAACATGTACTTACGCTTGCTTTACTTTTTAAATCTTTGTAAAAAAATTCTGGATGGGTACCGGATTGCTAGAGTTTGAAGAAATTAGGCTTGTGATCAACCAGTCAGTTGTCCCTATGAAAGTGGAGTCTTTACCTGAAGATCGAAGTTGTCTTTCCGATGTCTATACTCTGAGGTTGTATTCTTTATACAAATATGCTATGTAATAAGCATTGTCATATGATATTATCTTTATTTTAATCTATATGCGAGATTTAACCTCCTAGACTTATATATGTTGTATATGTGATCTTGTTATTAAAACCGGACGCTACACGCCACTATGCCAGGGACAAGCTCGCTGCTGCCTGCTGGAAGCCGCTGTTGTCCCGGACCCTTGGGTTCCAGGCGACACGCATCAGTCTAGGGTCTCTACTCTCTAGGGCTGGAATCATCTTCACCTTTTTTATTTGAACTGCTTCCTTGACAACAAGAGCTTATAAGAGGAAATAAAAAAAGTCCATCAATTAGGTGCGTACGAATTACAGGGAATCGCGGTGTGAGCTTGCGCTGGCCAAGGACTGAAACACAGTGTGCTTTGGTCCCTAATTTGTCTTAGGGCGTTTCATCATTGCACTATTGCTTCACGTGAGATCCCTGTAACAGTGCATTAGCTTCCTCTTTGGCAAAAGGGGAAAAAAATAGTGAACGAATATATAGATAGCTTCATGATTTCTATCGGAGCATCATTGTTTCATGTGAAATCCTGCAAGATTCTTGGTACAAAAACATGAGTCTATGACCTTATAGGCCGCACGACACTGAGACCATTTTTTTCGGCTTGATTTGAACTGCCTCCTTTAGATTGTCGAAGGAAAGAAACAAACATCCATCAATTACTTGCTTACGCATCAGCCATCACTAGGAGCAATCTTGATGTCAAGTTACGCTAGCAAAGTACTGAAAATAACGGGCTTTGGGGGGTTCGTTTTTCATTAAAACAATCACACAAAATGACAAAATGCTCCCTACCTGCACGAGCTGGTAAATAAATTACACTACCAATACGTAAGCTTTTGGCAGGTGCTGCTGGAACATGAACCTCTCAGTTGTGAGCCAATTCAGAAGCAACAGACTCTCCTGCGCAAGAGACAGGGACAGAAGAGAACCGTGACTAATAAAGTCGCAAGGACGGCATCTTTCCATCTAGCATCACATGTTCGTTTGATCGTTTCTGTGGCTTATAAGTCGGTTGATGCTGTTTCGTTGTGAGAGAAAAACACTCTATCATGGCTGATAAACATGACTGATATGATCAAGCGAACAGGGTGATCATGACAATATAAAACCACCGCCCGTCATGTCAAGGAATAACAAACATCTCCCAAGGGCGTGCCTGCAAGCAGCAAAGAGCATTATGATAAGGACACTAAGGTTTGAAAACTTAAACATTATCCCACTTTACTAGACACGTGATATTTACGCACCTCTTCTACAAATTCTAGATATGACATAACTTCATCGAGACCCTCTCAGTTTAACACAATCGCGAGAACCCTCCTCCCATAGACGTCGTGTGTCTCCCTTCCTCTACGCGACCATGAGTCATCTTTCTCGCGTGCTTACTCTCTCGTTCCCCTTCCGCCACCCTACCAGACTACATCGTCTCCTGCACCGCTGGCCGCACTACCCCCAACCCACCTCCGCCACTTGACTCCTACCCTCACCTCTCCTAATAATCTCAATAAAAAAGTCATCACCAACCGCCCCCGGCTAGTAGTGCTCCTACAACATCACTCGCCACCTCTCCAACGGCCACCACCGTACCGTCGGGCCGGCAACCTTCCCTAGGTCCCCTTCCCTTATAAGGTCACATGCCATTAAAGGTCTTCCCAATGCAAAAACCAAAACCATAAACCCCTAGCCCTAATCAAAGCTTGCCAGAGATGGTAGATATGATGGCTAGTGAAAGATCTGTTGGTCAACGGAGAAGAACATCACCAGAGTCGATTATATTTTACTTCTTTTCTCTTTTGTTTCTTACTTCCAGTGTTATCACAATTTGTCTTTCCATTTTTGGATTTGAATGATTGAGCTTGTTTTCTATATTTGAGGGGTTCCCTCCATTTAAGCCTAAAAGGAGAGGTCTCTCCATTTAGCTTTTACCTTCTAGATAAGTAGTACCTCTGTCCTCAAAAGAATACAAGTCAGCTTATATATTTGTATGTATTCTTTTTAGACAGATATTGTACATGCTAGTTCTATGTATGACTAAAGTAAACCAGTAAGGTGACTCACACAAATAGAGCGGGCAACTAATTTAACATTTGTTTTTTACATGAAATAGATTTTGTAAATTATTTTTTATTTGTTTCATCGTAATCTTACTCTTTCAATGTGCCCCCATTGCATCCATTGGCATATAACTTTTGTTATCTCCCTCTCCACTTCCTTTTGTTCCATGCCTATGTCAATTTTCACCGAGACCAAATCAAGATAGCATTCGATTTCATCTAGACGGTCTCCATTTCTTGATAAAATCATTGTTTAAGTCTTATAAATTATTTAGTTTCTTGTCCTCTTGTAAATTTAAATTTAAGATCATCTTATATCTTTCTTGTAGACTTGTAGTTGTCTTTTTGACCTAAAACATGGCTACATTTCAAGCAACTACTAGCCAGCCTTGTTATTGCCCCCATATCTGTCAGCGCCTCAAACCTTAACAAGGCCTTGTCACTGACGCTAGTGAGGTGATGATCTCAAATATGCTACCCATGTTACTATCGTCCATACTGCGACCTAGAAGTGATTCTAGCCTAGAAGGCCGATAGGATCAACTCCATCAAACAACCGGTTCAAGTCTGGCAAAAGAAAGATATTTTGTTTAGTCTGGCAACGGGTATGAATTTCGCTTGGATTAACTGAATCCATAAAACGTATTTTGGTTGTTTTCCCCTTCATTGACATAACTGTGAGTCAGTGATGCAAAATTTTCTATCCCATAACATAGAAAAGAACGACTCAGCAAGCTCAGAGAAACGACAAGAGGATGTATTGAGATGACAAGGCGAAGATCAGTATGACGGGAGAGTTGGCATGGGGATCCGAAATGTTTCAATGATTTTCCATGGGCACGCCAAGACATTGGTGTTTGGCTTGGACAACTCTCATATGTGTACCCCTTATATAAATGTGTACTGTGGTTTTCTTTTTTTTTATATACCATAGCAAAATCATTCTACACTACTATTTCTAAATATACTATTCCATCCATATTGGAGACTTTATGTGTTTTCTCATATACCTTTTGACAAATCTAGATCGTTACAACCTGGACTTGCAGTATAAGTGTAGTACTTTTTAGGCAATGAGAGTGAAAAAGATGATCTTTTTAACTTAGTAATACACTGATATTTTATTTATATGCCTTTTCAACATATGAAAATCGAACTATTTGTTGTTAATTTTAATTTTGAATTTAGTATGGCCTATTTATTTGTTTTTCTTTAAATTCATTTGGAGATTAAATTATTAACCTTTTGTTGTTTTATTCAACATTTGCCTTTTACTAAATGTGTTTTACATAGACTCTTTATTTATGTAAAGTAAATCGACCGGCGACATCATCATTTATGTTTGGCAGGAAGCTTGTTACTTGTGATGACTTTGATGATGACAACGACAAGGTTGTCGTTCCTATAGTCGATTTCATTGGTAGGAGGTCAATTTGTTATCAGTTGTCACTATCTGCAAGGGAATGCTGCTCATAGGGACTCCCAGTGGTGATATTAACTCCCGAGTTGTCGATCTCATCGTTGATGCTATGGAGAGAAAATCAGGTGTCCAACTTGATGGATCAAGGGATGGCGGTGTTGAATTTATGGCCTCCGTTGTACCCGACGATTCAACCGTTGACATTATTTCATCGATTCACATGCATTTCGTTCCGCTTCTAAAATATTGGATGTCAAATTTTATATTTTAGTTTTTTCATATGTAATTTAGTGGTGTACCGTGTCTTTAAAAAATGTTGCTGTATATATGCATCCTGTTCGCTTGTTGGTTTTAGCCAGACTTATTCAACCAGCCAACAGTGTTTTTCTCTCACAACAAATCAGCACCAGTCAGCCTAAACCAGGGCAGAAACCAACCAATGAACACGCCAATGGTGTGGTTGCTCCTAATCTTGGCTGGCAGCAGCCCACGCGTCTCTTGCATCGCGATTGCAAGTATTCCTGCTGATCTTCAGCACCCTGCGCTTCAGTCTTCAGACTATTGAACAGGACGAGTACGACAAATTTCAACGCTCTAGAAGCTGATGAGTCATGAGTGCGTTGGCGTTAGCGGTCCTAAAATACTATGGCGTCAGCAGACATTTTACTACTCCATGTGTCCAGACATTTCTTGAGGAAAGTCGCACGCACGCATTGCATATGCAGAAATGGATGGGCGCAGAAGAACGAAGCCCAGGGCAAATCGAGATGCATGCATGCATGTCAACTGCCGTCTGAATGCCTGCTCTGTTGCACGTACAGTGACGCAGATTATTGGCAAACAGCGAATTCGCAATGTGCACGTGGGCTATCTTTAGGTGGTGAAGCGACCTCATTTTGCTATGCCACCTACTAGTATCTAGGAGTAGATGTTATATTATTGGCCACCAAAAGCAATCATGCATGCGTGTTTTTTTGTTCCTAGCCTGATCCCATGCATGCATCACTTGTTTCAGGATCTAGACTACATTCTGTGCAGCTAGCACCAAGCAAGACCATCCACAGACAACCTATGTACTAGGTTTCGACTGCAGAGTCCCGTGCAATGCAAGATGACGTAGTACGCCATAACCATGCAAGGCAATTCCGGACAGACAGCATAGCAGAGCATGCAGTAGGGTCGCCTGGCATGTAGCGTTAGCTGGCCAGACGGCCAGCGTTTTCGCCACATGCGCACGTACACTGCACACCGGTGCGTTTAACCTGTATAGTACGGAGTAGGACTGTATAGCTAGAAAAAGAACAAGAAGAGTGATAACGTGCACGAGTTCGGCCCCCGGCCGTACAGCGAACTGCGAGCGAGTGAGGACTAAGGAGTGACCACCCGTCCACCCGCCTACTCCTCACGTGTCCCGTCCTGGCGCCATCGTCGCACATGCAAACGTGACGTGCGCTAATAACTCACGAACCTATCCATATAACTCCGGCGTATGAGCCACTAGATGGGAACGGATGGTCATAGTCCCCGTTAGGTCAGCAGAATTTTGACTGAAACTGACTAAAAAATATTGTTCTGGCTAAATTGTTGTGAGAAAAAAATATTGTTCTAGTTGAAAAAAGAAGCCAAACAAACCAAAAACGGCGTAAGCCGAACGGGGGCATAGAAGTATGAATGCCACTATTTACATATGAGTATTTTCTTCCCCCTCTATGTTAAATTATAAGTTTTTACGCACCTAAATATTCATTATGTCTAGATATATAGCAAAACCTAATAAGTACCTAGAAAAGCTAAGACAACTTATACTCTGAAATAAAGGAAGTGTTATATATGAGTATGGATCTGAATACATTGGATAGTGATACAAAACTGATATTTTAGATACATTTTCACATTCGGATATCCAACTTTGTTTGTTGTCTATAAATACCGATCTAATGATTTTAGAGAAACAAATCACATATCGAGCGCCCTCCGTCGGCTCTGGGACACCCGACGACCTCAACGACGAGGCACCTACGCTTCGCTTCGAGTCTAGGCTAGGCTCAAACCCCACTGTTTGTAACGTAAATATTGTTCTTTACTCGCTATTTAATACGCCGACTCTTCGGAGGGACCTCGTTGTCTCCACTGCAACCACCATGCAACCAGTTCCCCTATGGCCTCGCGTCCCCCGCGGACGTGTACGCACGGGGGCTCCGAAAGATGCGGATGCCGCCCCCTCTCACATCCGAATTCGTGGGGATGGCGGGCTATGCTCCCGCCTCTTTCCACGACCTCATGGATGACGAGGTTGAAATCGATGGCTCCAGCATCGACGACGTCGTGGCACCTAGCCATCCTCTGTCCCGGGAGTGCGCTATGGCGGACGCTTTGGGACAGCCGCCGGTGGTAGCGGAGTCTCTAGAGACTCACACCCCTCCGGACCCTCGTGCGGAGGCCCTCACGCGCGCGCAGGAGCACGGCGAGGAGTTACGACAAAGGCGGCAGAGCCAGTCGCCACGGGCGCCTTTTCGCTGTGGGTAGCACCTTTTCGCACGCCTACACGTGCGACCGCGAGCATTATGAGTTCACCACTGCCGTCATCAACTCAGCTAAGCTCCCTTAGCTCGGAGAATTGTCAACTCCAGCAGTCCTGGACTGCAACAAGCCAACCTCCTCAACTGCCTTCCACCCACTCGAGGAAACTAAGACGGTGGGGATCGACCCCACCAACCCAACCAAGACGGTGCAGATCGGGGCTCAGCTCCCGGCCAAATAGGAATACGAGCTCTCCGGCTTTCTATGTGCCAATCGCGATCTCTTCGCATGAAAACCTTCTAACATGTCAGACATACCATGGGAGGTAGCCGAGCACGCATTACGCCTCGTCCCGGGCACAAAGCCCGCCAAGCAGCGCCTGCGTCGCTATGACGACGAGAGGCGTAGGGCCATAAGCGAGGAGGTCACCAAACTCCTTGCAGCCGGATTCATCAAGGAGGTATACCACTTCGACTGGCTAGCCAATCCTGTTCTTGTTAAAAAGAAGACCGGGAAATGGAGAATATGCGTTGATTATACTGGCCTCAACAAAGCATGTCCAAAGGACCATTTTCCTTTGCCATGAATAGACCAGATAGTCGACTCCACCTCAGGATGTGAAATCCTCTCCTTTCTGGATGCCTACTCAGGCTGCCACCGGATCACGATGAAAGAGTCCGATCAGCTCGCAACTTTATTCATCACCCCGTATGGTTCGTACTGCTACGTAACCATGCCTTTCGGTCTGAAGAATGCTGGCACCACTTATCAACGATGCATGCAGCAATGCTTCACCGACCAAATTGACCCGCTCGACTAGTCTAACCAAGTCGAGCGACCAAAACCAACAATCACCGTCTATGTTGATGACATAGTGGTCAAAATGGCTCAAGCTTGCGACCTAATCGTGAACTTGGCCGCAACGTTCATAAACCTCCGAAGGTTCAACATCAAATTGGATACAAAAAATGTATTTTCGGGGTTTCGAAGGGGAAGCTGCTTAGATACATCGTGTCCAAACGCAGTATCGAGGCTAACCCCAAAAAAATCACGGCCATCTCCAACATGGGCCCTATACGCAACGTCAAGGGCGTACAGAGCCTCACCGGCTGTTTGGCTGCCCTGAGCTGGTTCATCTCCTAGCTAGGCGAGCGAGGGATGCCTCTCTACAAGCTTCTTAAAAAGATAGACGCGTTCGTCTGGACTGGGGAAGCATAGCAGGCTTTGGAAAGCCTCAAAACATCACTGACGTCGCCCCTAATCCTCATCGCTCCTAAACGGGGAGAACCCCTCCTCCTCTATGTCGTGGCAGGTAACCACGTGGTGAGCGCCGCCCTAGTCATCGAAAGGGAGGAGCCGGTACACCACCTAAAGGTCCAGCAACCCGTACACTTTGTCGGTGAGGTACTCACCAATGCCAAGGTTTGGTACCCCTAGGTGCAGAAACTTCTATATGCCGTACTGATGGCGACACGGAAGCTCCTATACTACTTTACCGAGCACGAAGTCATGGTCGTCACTTCATTCCCACTGGGAGACATCATCCGCAACCGCGACGCCGCGGGACGAATCTCCAAGTGGGCACTCGAACTAATGGCCATGACATCAGGCTTTGCTACGCGATCCATGTCCACTTTTTGGCCTCAAACAACGCCATGGAATACGAGGCCCTCATCAATGGACTACGCATCACCGTCGAGCTCGGCGCTATGTGGTTGTATGTCCGCGATGACTCGGAGTTGGTCATCGACCAAGTCATGAAGGAGTCCTCTTGTAAAAGCCCCCTCATGGTAGCATACTGCTAGGAGGTACATAAGCTCAAGGACAAATTCTCGGGGATCGAACTACATAATGTCCCCCGAAAGGACAATGATGCCACCGATTTTCTCACAAAATTAGTTGTCAGGCGGGTTCCATCTCTAGATAGGGTCTTCATCAACGACCTCCATGAGTCATCTGCCAACATCCTAGAAGGTACGATCTAGGCACACCCCGATGCCAATCTAGCACTCGAGGGCTCCGACCTCAGTGCCTCCACGACAACGTTGCCCGCCGACGTCGTCGTGGTAGCACTCGATCGAACCGACTAGAGAGCACCGCTACTCACCTACCTCCTCGAGGAGATTCTCCCACTAAAAAGGACTGAAGCGTGATGAATTGCTCGACGTGCCAAGACGTTCATCGCATTCGGTAACGAACTTTACAAGCGAAGTTTGTCAGGAGTGAAACAACTCCTCCTCGAGGTCCCTACCGACCAAGGGAAACAACTCATCCTCGAGATCCATGCCAAAATCTATGAACATCACGTGGCCCCAAGGTCGCTGGTCGGAAAAGCCTTTCGACAAGGTTTTTACTGGCCCACTGCGCTACGAGAGGCAGAGGAGGTCATCTACAGGTGTGAGGGATGCCAGTTCTACGCTCGGCAAACTCATTTGCCAGCACAGGAGCTTCAAACCATCCCCATCACCTGGCCATTTATGGTTTGGGGCCTCGACATGGTCGGACCCCTCAAAAAGGGTCCGGGTGGCTTCACTCACCTACTTGTAGCGGTGGACAAAATCACCAAGTGGATAGAGGTGAACCCATCACCAACATTCGCTCAAAAAGAAGCGATCAAGTTCTTCCTTAACATCATCTACCGTTACGGTGTTCCTAACTATATCATCACTAACCATAGAACTAACTTCATCGGAAGAAGTTCCTGGACTTCTGTGATGGATACGACATTAGGATCGACTGGGCCTCAGTCGGACATCCATGTACTAACGGTCAGGTCGAGCGCATCTTTGACCGACTCAATAAGTACGTTGGGCGATGGGTTCCAGAGGTCCTAGCAATCCTCTGGAGCGTAAGAATGACCCTGAACCGATCCACAGGGTTCACACCTTTCTTCCTGGCCTATGGAGCTGAAGCAGTGTTGCCCTCTGACCTCGACCATGGCGCTCCAAGAGTGAAGGCCTTTGATCGAGACTGAGCCACAAAGGCTCAGCAAGACATGGTCGACCTGCTCGAGGAGGCTCTCGAGATGACCATCATCCGCTCCGCTCGCTACCAACAAACTCTCCACAGGTACTATGAAAGAAAAATTAGAGAGAGGATCCTTGAGGTTGATGATCTCGTGCTCCGAAGAACCCAATCAACCAAGGAGAAACATAAACTCTCACCACCATGGGAAGGACCCTATATGGTGACCGAGGCAATTCGATCGGGCGCCTACCGACTAAAGGACGACAACAACAACGTTCTCACCAACATTTGGAACATCAAATATTTACATCATTTCTTCCCCTAAAACTCAGTCTTACCGCTTTCTTTCATACAACATTTGCTCCTACAAGCACCCCAGTCCGAGCACTCTCGGCCTGGGTCACTCAGGGATTCCACGAGGGTGCGATATCACCTCTCTTTTTTACTATCATATAGTAAACACTTTTTACCTAAATGAAAGGTTAGTCCATTTCTTTAATTACCCTACGTAACTTTGTTTTAAACTCCCTACCAAACACACCCCGCCACGACCTACGGTTACGAGCAGGTGAGCCGCTTGGGCCACACCCGGGTTCTTAAGGTTACAACCTATGGGTCAAACAGGCAAGTGCGAAAAAGAAAGGATAAAAAACAAAGCTATGCTAGGGTAAAAACAAAGAACGGATGGGACATGCTTCCCCTTATGAGTGATTCCATCACAAAATGAAACTAAAGTATTCATGAATATAAAAAATTGTTCACACGGGGCCCCCCTGAACTTATCCTTTACATTTACTAATTGTTTCTACTCTAAATCTATTATGGCCGCCCGGTGGCATTGGCTGACAGCTCGGTCGATGAGGATAAGGGCTGCTCGCCTTCTGACGGGACGATGTTCGGCTTGGTCGAAGGCAGGACGACACTCGCTCCCGACCCGGTCTCCACTCCGTCCGTAGGCTGGATGATGTCTTCTTGGCGCATGCCTTCAGGCATGTTCGAACGGTGAGCCTCCATCACCCACTACGTGGTGACTTGCTTGGCAACCATCTATGCATATGGCACCAAGCTCTCCTCGAGCGCATGGATGGCATCCGCGCTCTAGCCGTTGGCATACCCTCTACAGATGGCGGCAAAGTCCAGGTCCGGGTGGTGCGTCACCAATGAGGTCAGCACCCCCAACGTCCCATAGAACATCCCGTCGGAGATGAGCGCTTGAACCTCATTCGGGAACTCCGCCAGCTAGACGATGGGCATGCTGTTGCCCGGCGCCGACCTGAACACCTCAGAAATGACCACCTAGGCAACATTGTGGATCTGGTTGAGCTCCCCCTCGAGAGCATATCGCTCTTCAAGGGACTTGGCTAGCGCCTCCGTGCTTCAACCGATCACTGCCTTGGATGTCTCTAGCTCTCGCTCCAAAGAACTAATTTTTTCGCCCAGTTCTGGAAAAAGGATGATAGGTTCAGAGGCAAAGGAAAGGAAAAACCAAGACATCAACCAAAGGCGGAACAGATACATACCAAGTTGGGTGCTTTCAAGGATGGAGAGCCCTTCCTCTAGCTGGATGACCTTCTCGAGCAGTCGGGCGTTCGACTCCTCCGCCCCAAGCACCTGCCCCTAGAGCGTGAGCACTTCCTGATCAACCTCTGACCGGGCCATCTGCTCCATCTCCAGAGCCTCCAAGGACTTCTAGAGCGCTGCCCCGATCTCCGCTAGGTGGACGTCAGCTACGTTGAGTCACTGCTCGGCGGCAGTCGCCTGTTCCACCGCGAGCAGTTTTGCCGCCTGCGCTCCAGTCGCCTCGGCCACCCGGTCTTGGGACTCATGGTGGCTAGACTCCAGCTAGTAGTCAAGCTTGTTGACCCACCACAACATCGCGGCTCCTCGCTCCATCCGACTGTGTTCCTCCCGAAGGAAACAGGACTTACGGATCGACGTCGCCTCTAACTCCTGTAAAGCGAGAAGCAAGCACGCTGACACAACCAGTGGAAGACCAAGGAATCGAGGATAAAAAAACATAGAAAGCTTACCTCGGCAACCAGTGCCGTTCCTAGGAATTTAAGGGCCCTCTGGCGATCTCGTCGCAACGGCCTCTCTGGACCATGTATAAAATCTTATAATATATATGCACTAATTTTACTTGCAAAATGAAAGCAAATTCAATAATATATTTTTAATTTAACATGTCTAATAATTATCGAGGAATAATGTAGATTAAGCAATATATTTGTAGATGTATGATAATTATCGAGGAATGATATAGATTAAAAAAGCAAGATATTCGTTTTCTTTTCTCACCCATTACAAATGTTTCGTAGGTAACATTCTAAAATTCTAACACCTAAATTAGAAGAAAAATATGACTATATGGGTACACAAAGTACTAAGTCTAAAATACTATACAAATAATTAATTTGGATTAAAAAAAGGAAAGAAAATACATTTGGCCTAAACAACTGATCGGTGATCGTAATTCATAATAAGCCAAGAATCAAGATGTCGTCGTCGTGGAGCCCTGCCTGGTCACCGTCCTCATGCGCCATGTCTGTGTCTCCAGTAGTCTGGCTCCTCGCAGTGGCACGGCTCGCCAGCTCCGCGTGTGTAAGGCGCACGTCGCGAACTCACGATCAGAGTGTGTTGTATGCAGCGTGACTCATCACATCCTCTCTACCCGAGGGCCATGGGGAAAGAAAAATAGAAAAGGAATGCCGATGTTGTCTTTTTGGGCCGCCTGACCAGTTTTATGCTTCTCTTCTTATTAGTTTGCTAATGCCTAATGAACTCTAGGACCTGAGGGTTTGTATACCTGGGTTTGGGCCCCTCCTCCGCTTGGGCCCTTGGCCATCGCACCTGGTGGCCTACCCCTAGGGCCAGCACTATTGGCAACACGCGACAGGTCGACTAAGACCACCTGATGGATGAGCTCAACCTGCTCCAAGGCCTCCTTGAGTCTTGCCTTGGTTTGGGTGAGATCGGAATCCATCGATAGTCCTCTCTCCTCTAGGAAGTGCCAGAGTGCCACCTCCTCCTCATCACGAAGGATGAACCGAGCCTTCATTGAGTCACCAGGATAGGGCCACACTAGCTCACGGGTCGCCCCCAACCCACTAAAAGATCCAGCCGCCACAACATCATGTGGTGACCGAACCATCGCCAGCTCTTGCGACGGCGGGATGGCCGGTGGCTCCACCCTAGCACCTGCCTCGCTAGAGCAGGGGATCTCCACTATCTTGACTCCATGTCCCACCAGCGGATGTTCTGCCTCTGGCCTGGCCACATCTCCACTTGACCCCTCTAGCTCCGACAAGGAGGGCGAGATGTGTGTACCACCACAGGGTGAGGCAGGGAGCCCGGTCTCCCTCCTCTCTTCCGCCGTGGCTATTAGGGGAGGGATCGTAAGGGTTACCTCTGACCCAACCTCTGCCATCGCCATGGGGATCGCCACCATCACCGCCGCCGCCGCTGCTGCCGTACTCGTGATCGGCCAGGAGGGCACAACCCCTAGAAGGGAAGGTTGCACCACCACCAGTCTACTTTTCCCACCGCTAGTTGCAACTTACTGTAGGCTAGGCCTCCATTCCTCCCGCATGGGAGGCGGGGTGATGCCCAGTCCCATCAATCCCTGGCCAGTCGTGCTCAAAGAACTCAACTATGAGATCAAAAAGGAACAAAGATGCATACCTAGACGAAAGCAGTAGGACCTTGAAGCCCCGACCCACTGATGACAAGCCCACCGGATGAGGACCGCTCACAGGTCATGACCCATGCCCCCTCACATCGACCGAGGGAGGAGCCGACCCGGCCGATTCCCAATTGGCCCATGAGTCGCCACGACCATCGGCTCATGGCGCACCCACCAGGGCAACTGATGGGGCATCTCCCCATTGTGGGTCGTGCGCATGCATTGACCCCGAAGATGTGGGGGTACGAGCACGCTTCTCCGACCGGCCAGTGTGCCCCGCCATGCTTAGAGCAGGGGGCGAAGCTAATGATGCCTCTGAAGGGCATGGTGACCGTGCTCGCTTTGCCTCTCGCTTGACGGTGGCGTCCAAGCTCGCGGCGCGCTTCCTTGATGTAGGAACGTCGTTGCGCATCTCTGTATCCCTCCCACCGCCGATGGACACGGCTGTAGGCGCATGACGCTCCACCGAGGTGGCGACAACGCCCCTATCTCCGTCATCCTCGAAGGTGCTCGTGTCGCCACCCATCTCCGTGGGCTCCTCTGACTCGAGCTCCGCCTCCATGTCGCCCTAGTTTTCACCTGCCCGCACCTGCTGAGCAATCTCCTTCTCCTTCTCGTGCCTCCTCTAGGCCTTCTCAGCTCTCTTCTTCTTTTAGAGCGGCTTGCTGAGCTACGCCCTTTGCCCCCCTTAGAAGATGCGACCGGGATTTGTAACTGGCGAGTCCCTATGAAACGAACAACTCAAAGTCAAAACAAAGGAGAGCAGGAGAAAAAAGGTCATGGAATAAGAAGAAAGGAGCATACCAGATTGGACAGCTTTGCGGCTTGGAGAGGTCTAGGCTTTCCTTCATGGGACTCCTTATCCCTCAGTTGCAGAACCCGGTCGAGTCACCTCTAGACTTCATCCTTCGCCAACTCCTCCGATGATGCACGGTCGGGATTCGTTGGGCCAGAGTAGTTCCACATCAGCCACCTCCTCTATGCCAGCGGGGCAACTCGATGGTGAAAGAAGGTGTGGAACACATGTAGCCCATCGAGGCCATGCTGCATCAGCTTCTAGAGCTTTGCCTCGATGACCTCCAATTTGTTCTGCTAACTGGAGGGACCCCACGACCAGCTCTCCCACCTCTCTGGCCTTCTTTCGGTGAATGGCTGGAATGGCACCTCCACTGGGTTCCTAATGTAGAACCACTCCCCATGCCACCCTCGATTGGAGTCATAGGGGGAGTAGGCGGGTTAGGAGCCCGACGGCCTTAGATTCTTCTGCAAGGCGAAGCCCCCAACCGACGCGGTCCTAGGCGGCTTCCCCTCTGACAAGGCTCACCCGATGAAGATCCACCAGAAGAGGTCCATGTGTGGCTCCATCCCAAGGAAGGCCTCATAGATGGTGACCAAACCTACAACATGCAGCACCCTAGTCGGATTGAGGTGCTGAAGCTCTAGGCCCAACTCATTGAGGAGCGTGCGCAAGAACCATTGCGCGGGATATCCTAGCCCACGCTCATGGAAGGTGAGGAAGGAGACAACCCCATCGGCCTGATGTCGCGGAACGGCTTCCCCTAGCGCAGGAGCCCTCTAATGCGCCACCTCCTTCGGCGGAAGCAGCCCCTTCTCGGTGAAGGCGGCCAGCACCGCCTCATCTATGTTGTATGGCCTCCAGTTCGACACCACGTTCCGGACTCACAAATGGATCTGTGAGTCTCCTCTCCCTTGCTTTACCCTCTTTCTCCTAGGAACCGCCGCAGCACACAAACACGCTTGGCAAGAAGGAAGGAGGAGAGGCGGTAGATGGAGAAAGGCAAAGGAATGGGATGAAAACCCTCTCCCTTCCCCTATTTAATGTGGATAGGCATGTGGAGGGACGTGAAAGGATCAAGATGCCCAAGAGGGGGGGGGTGAATTGGGCTAATTCTAAATTCTCTTGCAATAATCAAATCCTACGGATAGCCCAATTAACCCCTTGTGCCTAGAAAAGTGTTTATATCAAACTAATGCACAACAACCTCGCAACCTAAGTTCCAAACTTACTCTAGCAAGCAATTCTATGGATGTAAAAACAAGTATTGAATTGCTCAAAGTAAATGCTCAAAGTAAGTGCTCAAAGTAAATAGAGAGAGAAAGGAACACGATGATGTTTTGCCAAGGTATCGGAGAGTCGCCACTCCCCACTAGTCCTCGTTGGAGCACCCGCGCAAGGGTGTAGCTCCCCCTTGATCCGCACAAGGATCAAGTGCTCTCTACGGGTTGATTCTTTGACACTCCGTCGCGATGAATCACCCAAAGCCGCTCACAACTTGAGTTGGGTCACCCACAAGCTCCGCCGGGTGAACACCAAACTCCCAATCACCACCAAGCCGTCTAGGTGATGGCGATCACCAAGAGTAACAAGCACGAACTCTCACTTGACCACGCGAAGCCTAATGAGATGGATGCACACTTTGCTACTCTTGATTTGCTAGTGAGGCTACTCTCTTGGATTCTCAAATCACAAACACCTCACTAGGACCTTGCTCTTCTTGGCACTCACAAACGTGTTTCTCAGCTGTTGGAATGAGCAAAAGATACTCCACTCACGAGTGGAGCTTCTATTTATAAGGCAGCCTAAAAAAACGAACCGTTATGAGCTTCTGCGGGATGACCGGACGCTCCGGTCATGATGACCGGATGCTTCGGTTAGTTCAACCCGCGAACCAGTGTTAAAGAGTCGACTGGACGCTGGCAGGGTCCGGTTAGCACTGACCGGACGCGTCCGGTCGCATAAAACCCTTACTGGAACCTTACTAGACTCGACCGGACGCTGAACCCTCAGGGTCTGGTCAGTATCGACCGAACGCGTCCAGTCGCACTTTCTCAAGTCTGGACCCTTACTGGAGTCGACCGGACGCTAGCCCTCAGCGTCCGGTCACACGACCCTCCAGCGTCCGGTCACACCAGACTTGTTCTTCACGGTCAAATGAACTGACCGGACCCTGCGGCCAGCGTCCGGTCGCACCGGAGCCAGCGTCCGGTCAGTGTTTGACCCTCTATTCACTTCCAACTTTCGAACATATGTGAATGAAGTTTGCTCCAAAAGATCTTAGGCATTCATAGGAGCTACCTAGAGCTAGTTTTAACAAGTGTGCACCACACCTAACTCACTAGACTCAACTAGGTCAAGCTACCCGTTCATACCCCCCTTCATAGTACAGCCAAAGGAAAAACAAAGTCCTAAACTACTCTAAGTGTCTCTCCAACTCCAATCGACACTTAGAACTAGTTATCCTTAACCTTGTCGTCCATCCTTTGAAAACCGAAATGATTTCCATCGTAGGGGCATAACAACCTCGATTGTCCAATCGATCTCCATTACCATGACCTAACTTAATTGCCTCTGCAAAACACACGTTAGTCATAGTAATCTTGTATTGACATTAATCACCGAAATCTAACTAGGGGCCTAGATGCTTTCAATCTCCCCCTTTTTGGTGATTGATGACAATACCACCTTGAGTATGTTATGGAGTGAGGTTTTTGACGGGCTTGGTTCATATAAGCTTTTGTCAATAAGAACAAAAGAGTTAGTCAAGCTTATATGACCCAAGCCAACACAATGTACTCAAAGGATATTAATTAGGCATGAGTACAAATAACAAAGCTCATTTGCTTCGAAGTATAAACGCGGAAGCAAAAGCAAATGAGCATTACACAAGTGATATGACATATAGATAAAGCAAAGTAGAAGTCACACATGTCAAATATCACAACCACGTAGATAGCACTATCACATATATATATAATAGTATGCATGAAAGTAAACACACGAATGCATAAGTAATAGTGTATCACACGAATAAAATTCCAAATGTATATAATAAGCTAATACTAGATAACTAGCTCCCCCCTAAAGCTCGCTCCCCCTGAGTCTACATACTCAAAACCCTCTCCCCCTTTGGCGTCAAACACCAAAACCTAAGGGTCGGTCGGCGGGGCTGCAGCAGATGAGTCGGGCGCTGAAGTACGTGGAGCAAGATGGAACTGGGCGCCATCATCATCTGACCCTGAGCTCTGAACTGACTGACCCTCTGAAGCAGGAAGTGTCGCTAAAGCGGTCTGGGTCTGAGCTGGGGCTGGTGCTGCCTGTGAAGCTGCAAGTATGTCTGTCATAGGATCTGACGAGGTGACAGACGAGGGGAGCCTCTAAGTAGTCATGATAGCTGGAGCTGCTGTAGACGGACCGGCAGTATGCATGTGAGGCGGAGTAGGCATGCCGGTCAACTCGCTGAATGATGCTCCAAGACTCCTGGAGACTGACGTCTCAGGCACGAATAGCGAGGAAGTCTACTCTGGTGAGAAACCCGTATGATAAGGAGTGAACTGCGGGGCTACACCAGGTGAGGCTAACCATTGGGACACCTGTATAGGAGGTGACGTGAACTGAGTTGGAGGTTGTCCCTGACTCTGAAGCCCAATGGGTTGTACTGCTGGAGTCGTCGAAGTGGTAGGCGGCTGTGCAAGCTGGGGCAAAGTCTGTGGCAGTGGGATCCCAATGGCTGTCACTACATGCTGCATGAATCCCATGAGCTGCTGCTGCATAAGTAACTGCTGGTGCTGAAGAAGCTGCTGCTGTCGCTGAAACTCGTCCTGACGAGCCTGAAACTGTGCGAAGTTGGCAGCTGTCTCCTGTGCCTGTCGTGTCTGATCCTGCTGCATCCGCTCAAGAATAGCAATGAGAGCGGGGTCAGTCTGTGGAGTAGGTGGAGCAGAACTAGAGCTACCGGCCTCTGCATCGTGTCTGCATGGAGGCATCTGAGGTATAGGTTGGTAGTCATCGTCGGAGCTGTCACTATACTCGCTCACCTCCTGCTGTGCCTCTACCTCCTCCTCCTCAGTGGCTACAATCCCTCTAATGATCTCATCCTGCTGAGCTGCAGACTCTAGTACGTCGGGACGATGGCTAGGCTATCTGGGTGCCTGAGGAGTGGTGTGTCTGATCCTCTGCGACAGGTTGTAAGCTGGGAACTCTGTAGTGGCACCAGTATACTCATCCATCATGCCAGGGGGCTTATCAAGCACAACCCTACGGATGAGGAACGTGATCCAGTGAGCATAGGGAAGCTGCCTGCGACCCTTGAATCCCTCAGCTATAGTATCCTCCATCTCTGAAAGAAAGAGGTCCCAGATGTCAAACACTGTCATCTGCATGATGGCATTAAGAAGCCAGAGCTATAAGCGAGTCAGGCCCTCCCTGTAGCCCAACCTGGGAAGCAGCGTCCTCCTGATAATGGCCTCTAGTACTCTCGCTGTAGGAGTCAAGTCACTGGGGTTCCTGCTCGACCCCTCACCAAACGGCTCCTTGAAGCAATGCCGCACTAAATCTGGAGGGGGCACCAACCCTCCATGGGGACGCCTGGGAGGTCCCTGCTGTCCATAACAAACTTCATGCATCTTTATAGGCTGCTCCTGTAGCCTTAGTATCTCTCTGGCTCTGCCACTAGTCACTCTGTAGTCTTTGCCTCTGAAAGCAAAGTGAATGAATCTGTGATGAGGATCGATATAGAGTGAGGCATAAAACTGACGGACCCAAGATGGTACATATATCCCCGTCCGTCCAATCAGATCTGATAGTCCTGGCAAATATGACAAGTATTGCCAAATGCTCTCTCCGGCTGCTGCCATAATGGACTCTATCTAATAGACCCTCTGTGATCTGAACACTGCCCCACTATTAAGATATGTATTGTAGAAATCCTCCTGCAGTGGCATGTAGAACCCCTCAGCTGCTCTCGCATCCCTCCTCAGAGGAAACCAAACCTCAAACTCAACAAACTGCAGCTGCTGAACCTGCCTGGCTATAGCGGCCCTTAAGTCGAGGTGAACCACTGGAGGTGGACCCTGTGGTCTGGGCGGAGGGCGTGAACCCCTGCGCTGTGTAACTGGCCTTGGTGGAACTACAGCACTGGTACGACTCGAGCGGCGTAGCTGTGGTGCCGGCTCGGTCTCCTGACCCTCCTGAGTCTTCTGGGCTAGCTGAGGCTCTGCTGGTGGGGGCTGCTGCTGTGCTGACGGACCCTCCTCAATGGCAACCCGTCGTCCTGCAAGCGTGGCAGTCCCAGCTGGACTACCGAGAAGACGCTCAACATCCTCAATCGCAGCTCTTGCTGTGGGTGAAACTGGCTGACCGGCAATGACAACTCTGCTACGGGTACCACCTCTCTCGGCACGCTCTGCGGCCTCTGCAACAGCTGCTGCTCTCGCTGTCTCTACGTCGGGGTACTTCCGCTTCTTGGATGTTACCTGCTTGGTTGACTTGCCCTTAGATCCGGCTGGCTGACGAGGCGGGGGCCTCCGATCATCATCACCTGGGCCACCACCAACATTCTTGGTGTGAGCCATCTGAACTGACAAGATGGTGATCTGCCGCTGATGAAGATCAACTGTCAAACTGCCGCTTTCGAGGCTTGGCCTCGATCCTTACTCGCGAGCTTGGCTCCGAGTTGACTGCCAACTGCCAGACGAAACACAACGGAACCGACTCGCTGCACGATAGAATAGATGGATATATAAATAAATACCATATTTCTAATAGATGCAAAATCCTAATAGAGAAAGCAATGTAGATGCGAACATGAATCGAGTGGCTTTCTACCTGACGATCAGCGATCCGAGAATAGATAAGATGTCACGCGGGGGATCCTCGGAACCGGGCTAGGGTTAGGGTAAAAGTCCTGAATGTAATGGAGAATCAGAGACTGCAAATCGATCTAGGTCACCATTGTATAGATCAAGATTGCCAGGAAAAAAGAAATTTCCTTACCAAACAAGGAGATAGTAGGGCTCGGGCACACGAATTGATGACCAGCAGATCGGCTCAAGAGGCAACAAGACTGGGCACAGCCGCTGGCGGCGCAGACAAATGGCGAGGTCTTCGGCTCGGCGGCGCGGCGAGGGGGCCGAGCATGGTGGCGCGCGGGACGGCGGCGTGTGGCTGCTATCGAGCGGAGGAGGCACAGGAGGTGGCGGCTTGGCTGTGGGCTTGGCTGGCGAGCGAGGCTGCGGCGGCGCGGCTAGGCAGGGGCACGGAGGCGCGGGCGCGAGGTGACCGGAGCAGGTGGCACGCGGCTAGGCTGCGGCGGTGACTTGGGCGCGGGTCACGGTGGCACTGATTAGGTCAAGGCAGGTGACAGAGGACGCGGGTAGGTTAAGTAATCCCCCAAATCGTGACAGAAAAGGAAACAGGGAAAAAGTCCTTAAGACGCGCGAGATCCACTGACCGGACGCTCCGGTGGTAGCGACCGGACGCTACCACCCAGCGTCCGGTCGATTCCAGAGAGGTCCAAATCTTCTGGAATCGGGACCGGACGTGTCCGGTGGTCCATGACCGGACGCAGGCAGGGTTCGGTCAGTACAACTTGATCTTCCTCCGATCGACCAGACGCTGAACCCTTCCTGACCGGATGCACAGACGCAGCGTCCGGTCACTCCTTTAGTAGTAGTTCACCTCCTGTGAACTGATCGGATGCTGGACAACAGCGTCCGGTGCAGCGTCCGGTGCACCTTTTCCAGCAAACCTTTAACCTTCCTTCGCGCTGCCTGTTCCCAATCAAGTCCCAACTTGAATAAGATCCAAATAAACACCAATTGGGACTGATGTGAGTGACCTCTCTCAAACCCTCATATTTTTCAAAATATTTTGCCTTAGGCTATAATTTTTTTAAGAAAATAGGCAACAAGAAGGCAAATGGAACAAAACGACAAAACAACATTCATGCATATGTAATACTTGTAAGTAAATCTAGTTGCTTGTCAAGTTTGATCCAAGGTTAAGCTTCTTCACACGCTTTTCGGCGGTTATCTTAACCATGTTAGACAAGCCCTATATGCATTGCCACAAATTTAACATGTTGTATATTACAATGAATGCAAGGGACAACACAAGCTCAATTTTTAGTGAAGTTACTAAAATCAAGTACATTGAGCTCATTCCGCAATCTACAAAATGTAGCCTCATCTAGCGGTTTAGTGAAGATATCCGCTAATTGATCTTCGGATCTTACACCTTCTAGTGATATATCATTTTTAGCTACATGATCTCTTAGAAAGTGATGGCGGATATCTATATGCTTGGTGCGAGAGTGTTGAACCGGATTGTTTGCAAGTTTTACCGCACTTTCATTGTCGCACAAAAGAGGTACTTTCTCTAGGACTACTCCATAGTCTAGTAAAGTTTGTTTCATATATAATATTTGTGCACAACAAGCACCCGCGGCAATGTATTCCGCTTCGGCGGTGGACAAAGCCACACTATTTTGTTTCTTGGAGGACCAAGACACAAGTGATCTACCAAGCAAATGGCACCCTCCGGATGTGCTCTTTCTATCAACTTTGCATCCGGCGTAATCCGAATCGGAATAGCCAATTAATTCAAATAAAGCTCCTTTGGGATACCAAAGGCCAATGCTTGGTGTGTGCTTAAGATACCTAAGGATTCTTTTTACGGCAATTAAATGTGTTTCCTTAGGACTAGCTTGAAATCTAGCACACATACACACACTAAACATAATGTCGGGCCTAGATGCGGTTAAATATAACAAGCTACCAATCATAGAACGGTAGAGAGTTTGATCAACCGAGTTACCTCCCTCATCTAGGTCGAGATGTCCATTGGTAGGCATTGGGGTCTTAATTGGCTTACATTCATCCATCTTGAATCTCTTGAGAAGATCTTTTGTGTATTTCTCTTGAGAGATGAAGATGCCTTCTTTCATTTGCTTGACTTGAAAACCAAGAAAGAATGTAAGCTCACCAATCATTGACATTTCGAACTCCTTAGACATCAATTCACCAAATTCTTTGCATGAATCTTCATTTGATGATCCAAAGATGATATCATCAATATATACTTGACAAATGAAGATATGCCCATCAAGCTTCTTGGTGAATAGTGTGGTGTCGACCTTCCCAATGGTGAAGCCCTTCTCAATAAGGAAATCCCGAAGGCGCTCATACCAAGCTCTTGGGGCTTGCTTAAGCCCATATAGTGTCTTAGACAACCTATAAACATGATTAGGATATCTAGGGTCTTCAAACCCGGGAGGTTGATCAACATAGACTAGTTCATTAATAAAGCCATTTAAGAATGCACTTTTCACATCCATTTGATATAGTTTCATTTCATGATGTGATGCATATGCAAGAAGGATACGGATGGCTTCTAATCTTGCAACCAGTGCAAAGGTTTCTCCAAAATCTAAACCTTCAACTTGAGAGAACCCCTTTGCCACTAGTCTTGCCTTGTTCCTCACAACAACACCTTGATCATCTTGCTTGTTGCGGAACACCCACTTTGTTCCAATTACTCTTGCACCTTTTGGTCGCTCTTCAAGATTCCAAACTTCATTGTGAGTGAAGTTGTTCAACTCTTCATGCATGGCATTGATCCAATCCAGATCTTTTAGAGCTTCTTCTACCTTGGTAGGCTCATAGCAAGAGACAAAAGAGTGATGAGCAATAAATGAGGTAAGTTTTTGAGATCGAGTCATCACCCCCTTTGTTGGACTCCCTATGATGAGATCTTGAGGATGATCTTGTAGGAGAGGTGTATTTCTTCTATTGACCACTTGAGGAGGAGGTTGTGGAGCATCAACATCTTGTGCTTGTACCACCATTTGCTCATGGGAGATATGAGTATCTTCATTTTCTACTCTCCCAACTTTTTCACCATCTTGTGGTACATTTGATGAAGAGGGTTGGTTAATGACTTGTACATCATCTTCATCATCTTTTGGCTTGATGTCTCCCACCGGAATATTCTTCATAGCCTCCCTTAATGGTTCATCACCTACATCATCAAGATTCTCATGTGCTCCTTGGGAGCCGTTAGATTCATCAAATTCCACATCATATGTTTCTTCAACCAAGCCGGTGGCATGATTAAATACTCTATATGCTTTGGACTTCAATGAGTAACCAACAAGAAAACCTATATCACAACGCCTTTGAAACTTCCCTAGGTGTTGCCGCTTCTTGTAGATGTAGCACTTGCAACCAAACACCTTAAAGAAGGAGACGTCTGGCTTCTTCCCATTGAGCAACTCATATGGTGTCTTGACAAGGAACTTTTGAAGAAATAGGCGGTTGGATGCATAACATGCGGTGTTGATTGCTTCCGCCCATAGAGCTTCGGGGGTGTTGTACTCATCTAGCATTGTCCTTGCAAGAGTGATCAAAGTCCGGTTCTTCCTCTCAACTACACCATTTTGTTGAGGAGTATAAGTTGCGGAGACTTCATGTTTGATTCCAACTTCAACACAATAAGCTTCTATGTTTGTGTTGTCAAACTCTTTGCCATTGTCACTTCTTATCTTTTTGAGCTTCACTTCAAATTCATTTTGAGCTCTCTTAGCAAACTTCTTGAAACAAGATGCAACTTCGGATTTTTCATGAAGGAAGAACACCCATGTATATCTTGAATAGTCATCCACAATCACAAGACAATAGAGATTTCCTCCAAAACTCTTGTATGTTGTTGGTCCAAATAAATCCATATGTAGGAGTTCTAGCACTCTTGTGGTTGACATGAAAGCTTTGGTTGGATGAGTGTTTGCAACTTGCTTGCCGACTTGACATGCACTACAAAGCTTGTCCTTCTCAAACTTCACATCCTTCAACCCTCTCACCAAATCATTCTTCATAAGCTTCTTGAGTGAGATCATCCCAACATGAGTAAGTCTTCTATGCCATAGCCACCCAAGTGTTGTTTTGGTGAATAAGCAAGTCTTCAAGTTTGCATTTTCGGAGGTGAAGTCAACTAGATATAAGTTGTTGTTTCTAAATCCATTGAATATCACTTGATTGTCATCTAACTTGGATACAACAACCTCCTTATCGGTGAATAGGCATTGAAAGCCAAGATCACACAATTGCCCAACGGATAGCAAGTTGAAGCTCAATGAAGTAACATAGAGCACATTGGAGATGGAATGATCATTTGATATTGCCACTTTGTCCAATCCTTTAACCTTGCTCTTTGAATTATCTCCAAATATTATTTTCTCTTGTCCATCTACCTCTTCATCTAGTGAGGTGAACATACGAGGATCACCGGTCATATGTTGAGTGCAACCACTATCAATAACCCAATGACTTCCACCGGTCTTGTAGTTCACCTACACACAAGAGATTCAAGCTTTAGGGATCCAAGCTTGTTGAGGGCCCTTCACCTTCTCAACAAGTGACTTAGCCACCCAAATTTTCTTAGGCCTACTCTTGTTGGGGGGACCTAAGAACATGACTTTCATCTTTCCACTCGAATCTTTTCTAAGCATGTAGTGAGCATTGAAAGCAAAGGGTCTAGCATGCTTGGGCAAGGGTTGTGGTGGTGGAGTTTGACACTCATGAGCAAAGTGGCCTTCTTGTCCACACTCAAAACATCTCTTTGGCTTTGGCTTTGGCTTTGATTGTTGGTGTTGAGCTTGAGCCTTCTTCTTTTCTACACTTGCCATATATCCAATGCCACTTCTATCCATCTTCATGACGGTATTCATGAGTAGCTCACTTTGGAGATGCTTGCCTCTAGCAAACTTGCTCAATCCCACCTT